>NW_020837946.1:89311206-89409717 GCF_003676395.1 Aethalodelphis obliquidens | reverse complement strand
GCTCACGGGCCTAGCTGCTCCGCGGCATGTGCGATCTTCCCGCACCACGGCACGAACCTGTGTCCCCTGCACCGTCAGGCGGACTCTCAACCACTGCGCCACCAGGGAAGCCCTCAAATTTAACCTTTGATGAGGTTAAATTCCCTTCCTTCCTTCCTTTCATCCATATTTTCCTCCATCCTAATATCAAACATCTAACAGACAGCATTGTACTAAATAATTGGCATAAGTAAAAACGATCAGTCCCAACACTGTAGGAGCTCATAGCATGAAAGAGAGTATCAAAGATATAAACAAGTGAACTCCATAGATAAACAGCATAAAGTGGATACACAAAGGACCACTGACTCTCAAAGTTGTTGAGATGGTCAAGAAAGGCTTTGGAAGAAATAATGTTCAGCTTGAACATACAAGCTGAGTTTTAAATTGTTTGTCACATGAGCAAGGCAATGATTGGTATTTTAAGTAGGGAAAATACCATAAGAAAATTAATTGGTAGGTGTCATAGCATGACACATGTGGGAAATACCTATGTATAATATGGCTGAATTTTGGTAGGAAGGGGATTAGCTAGAAGGATGCTAAAATCAATTGTGTTTTCATCATGGAGGGCTTCATTTGCCAGGCTAATGTGTTTACGGAAAGAAAAGAATTAATATCAATGATAAAATTTTCAGGAATGTTGGCATCTTTCAAAATGTATACTGACTACTACTCCTGCCCTAAGTTTTAATGGACAGACATTTAAGTCATAAGGGAAAGTTGCTTCTGCAACTATTCTCATAGCCTTCTAAATACAGTTACTTCTAGGGCAGGTGTATGATGACTTGTGATGTTACAGGGGGTAGAAGTGGCTATTGTAATTATGGATTAGACTCCATTAACATGGATGATAAAGGCAATAAAATTTTCAAAGATTCTATCAGTATTTTTCTGTGGCTCAGGACATAGACATGAAGAGTTGTAGGCTACTTTCACAGAAACTAAAGTTGTTGCTTAGGAAGATGACCTCCAAATTTTATTGAGTTTCTGTCCCGTAGACCTATATAGCAACTTATTTTGTCTAATTAAGAGATATATTTTATATTTAATTCATTCAGACTAACTTAAAAGGATATCATATTGCCTCAAAGAAGATTCTCTAGTAATATTATACAAATATTTCTATGGCTGTTTATATATGGGATAACAATATTTGCTAAAATATTGTCTTGGCCATTGTAATAAAGAAGTTGACCGTTTCTGATGTTTCACCATTGACATCTTTTAGATCCCCATCACTCTTCCCTGCCTGCTCTGTATCTGGGCAAACTGGATAAAAAGGTCAACAAAGACCCTTTGTCTCTTCACGCCAAAGGAACTTTGAGTAGTGCAGCCTCTAGCCCACATGGGTTCCACTCCCTAACAACAATGAAACCACAAGCTACCTTCCACACTTTAAACCCTACCCTTGGCCCTTGGCTTGACTGCTCATCAGACTTCTGTTTGAGCCCCTACCCTCCTGAGAAGCCCCAGCTTACTGTGACTACAGACAATCCCTGACTTATGATTTTTCTACTTTATGATGGTGCCAAAGCAATAGGAATTCAGTAGAACCATACTTTGAATTTTGATCTTTTCCCAGACTAGTGATGTGCTCTACGATACTCTCATGATACTGGGCAGCAGCAGCAGCGAGCTGCAGCTCCCAGTCAGCCATGCTGTCACAAGGGTAAATAACCGATACACTTACAACCATTCTGTACCCATACAATCATTCTGCTTTTCACTTTCAGAAGAGTATTCAATAAATTATTTGAGGTATTCAATACTTGATTATAAAACAGTCTTTGTGTTAGGTGATTTTGCCCAACTGTAGGCTTATGGAAATCTTCTGAGCACATTTAAGATACACTAGGCTAAACTATGATGTTTGGTAGGTTAGGTGTATTAAATACATTTTGACTTACAATTTTCAACTTAAGATGGATCTGTACTAAATTCATGTTATTCATATTCATTGTTGAGTGCATTATGTCATCTGTTTGGACACCCAAATAAACTCCTGGGTAGGCAATCACGCTTACCTTTGGACAGACTGATCAAAACAACCATGCTCTTCAATTACTTTTTAGTGGTTGTCAACATTTTTTCTAACCAAGTACACACAAAGGATCTGACACTTCCATTAATAATCATAGCTCACAATAACAGGATTCCCAGAGTAGGGAGAATAAAGGGAGTTCTTAATGTGAAGAGCCAGTATGAATTGCTGGCCTTCTAGATGATTCTGTCATGCCTTTGAAGAATTCACCATGAATTCCTACAGAAGAATGGTTAGTGGTATAAGAAATTATCATGGTTTTTTTCTAAAAGAAAAAAAAAGAAAAGCTAAAAGTGTTTTGCATATGTTTTAAAGTACTCAGCTTTATCTATCTCCTGTGTAGGAAAAAACCCAGCTCTTTCTTACTATCTCTGTCTTCCCTGTAAGTCTCCTTTACTACTTACATAAAACACTTCACTTCTAGTCATCAAGTATGTGGAGACTTTTCCCCACACCAAGCAATTCTCCATGACACCAACTGGGTGTCCTACAATTTAATTCAATTGTGACATCCAGAGAGAGTGTCTGACACCACAGGTTAAGGGCTCAGTCCCAAGAGACTGCCCACCCTCACTTCAGACGCCCATTGCAAGTAGGAGGTGTTCAGGTTACCCACAACTTCTGTCTGCCTGGCTAGGAATTGGAGGTTCCCGTGACCTCCTCCTCCTTGGATTTGATTATTTGCTAGAGAGCGGCTCACAGGACTCAGAGAAACACTTACATTAACTGGTTTATTAAAGGATATGATAAAGGATACAGGTGAACAGTCAGATGAAGATATATATATGGTGAGGTCTAGGAGGGTCCTGAGCCCAGAAGCTTCTGCCCAGTGGAGTTGGTTGTGAGTTGGAGCAAATCACCCTCCTGGTGTGATGTGCTGACCAATCTGGAAGCTCCTTGAACCCCATACTATTCCGATTTTATGGAGGCTTCCTCACATAGGTATGATCAATTATTAATTTCTTTTCCAGCCCCTCTCCTCTCCCTGAAGAACTGGGGTAGGGGAGACTGAAAATCCCAAGCTTCTAATCATGGCTTGGTCTTTTTGGTGACCAGCCCCCATCCAGAAGCCATCCAGGAGCCCACCCAGAGGGGCCTCTTTATAACAAAAGATGCTACTAGTGCTCTTATCACTTAGCATTTTACAAGGGTTTTAGAAGCCCTGTGTCAGGGATGGGGTCAAAGACAGATATTAGAATAAGAATGTTCCTAGTGTTCTTATCACTTAGAAATTTACAAGGATTTTAGGAGCTCTGTGTTGGGAACTGGGGACGAAGACCAATATATATATTGGGTACTTCTTACTATTTTACAGTGTATTATAATCTAATTTTTTAAAAAAGTAACCCTACATAAGCAAAAATGAGACTAAATATATACAGTGATTACTTGTGTCTTGTTGAAATTACAGCCAATTTTTAATGTGAATTTTTCAGATATTCTGTATGTTATTTTTAAAGATTAAGTTTTATTGAGATATAATTCACATACCATAAAATTCTCCCATTTAAAACTGTATAACTCAATGTTTTTTTAGTATATTTATAGTGTTGTGCAACCATCACCTCAGTCAATTTTAGAATATGTTTGCCTTTCCTCCTCCTCACAAAAGGAACTCTGTCTCGTAAGAAGTCAATTCTCATTATTTCCCTACCTCTGCCCCAGCCCTAAGTAGCCACAAATTTGCACTCTGTCTCCACAAGTTTGCCCCAAATCTGGACATTTCAAATGTAACAGGTGAATTTTGTGTCTAGCTTCTTTCACTTAGCATAATGTCTTCAAGGTTCATCCATGCTGGATCATTAATCAGCACTCCATCCTTTTTATTAGTGAATATTATTCCATTGTATGGATATATTACATCTTGCTTTTCCATGTATCAGTTGATAGACATAAGTTGTTCCCAATTTTTGGCTATTATTAATAATGCTGCTATGAACATTATTGTACAAGTTTTTGTGTGGACCCATATCTTCATTTTTGGGGGGTAGATACTTGGGAGTGGAATCAAAACTGGAGCCTTCATACACTGCTGATGGGAATTTAAAATGGTACAGCCACTTTGGAAAAGAGTTTGGCAGTTCCTCAGAAAGTTGATAAAATTTGTCACTAAATAATATTATTAATAAAATATTATTACATTATATAATATTATTTAAATAACAAATATCATTTTAAATGATATAAAAATGAAATATCCATGTATGCAAAGCTAGATCAAGAAAATTTATATTTTTAAATCTGTCCATCTGTTCAACCTTTATCTATCTATCTATCTATCTGGAGGTTATGCTCTTATATTGTTTACTTTTTTTCTCCAAATTCTATCCTTAGATGGAGTTAGAGCAAAAAAACCTTATATGAGGTTATATTTACTTGGATTCATGCAAAACTGTCTCTTATAAGTGGCCTTTTAATGTGTTATCCTTAGCTTTTATAAAAGAATCCCAGTAATCTATCACTTGAAAAATATTACTATTTGATGTATAGAAATGCTAACTGAGAACTCATTTACCACATTGCTCATATTGCTGTCTCTAAGTGTATTAGTCAGTGAGGGCTGCCATAATAGAATACCACAGACTGGGTGTCTTAAACAACAGAAATTTATTTTCTACCAGTTCTGAGGCTGGAAGTCCAAGATCAAGGCAGGCAGCATTGGCTCCTGACCAGGACTCTCTTTTTGGCACATAGGTAGCTACCTTCTCACAGAGTCTATTTTGTCGAACCCAAGCTTGTGTGCCCCATGCACAGTGAGGCCAAACAAATGGAAACGTCAGAGTTTGGAGCAGAGAAAGGTTTATCGCAAGGGCCAAGCAAGGAGAATGGGTGGCTTATGTTCAAAAACCCTCGAACTCCCTGATGGGTGTCAGGAAAGAGCTTTTAAAAGCAAATTTGGGGGAAGGGCAGCTGGATGTGTGACTTTCTTCTGACTGCTTGGTGGTGAGGTGACAGGGTGGTGTTCCAGGGACCTCAATCATCTGCCTTCTGGTTCTGAGCAGTCTGGGGTCAAGGGCTTATGCTCAGCCTGATGTTACCATCCTCCACCTGGGTGGGGGCCCCAGCTCTTCAGTATGTGAAAATTGCTATTCACATCCCCAAGGAGGAACCAGGACCCTGCCCCATCGCTGCACTATTGTTTCTTGACTGCCTTCCCTTTGTTTCTGCATTCCCTAATTAGCAAATGTTTGAATATGCCCTTTGGAACTCAGGGAAGCTCTCTGTGGCTGAAGCCTTTTTCCTACAAATGAGAAACAAGGGACATGGAAAGGCTTCTGTACTCAGGAGGGCCCCACAGGGTCTTGCTCAGTTTCATCCTCACATGGCCTTTTCTCTGTGTTCACACATTCCTGTTGTCTCTTACTCTCTCTTCAAAGGACACCAATCCTGTTGGATTAGGGTTCCATCCTTATGACCTCGTTTAATCTTAGTGATCTCTTTAAAGTTTCTATCTTCAAATGCAGTCACACCGGGGGATAGGACTTCAACATATCAATTTTGGGGGACATAATTGAGTGCAAATATTAAGGTAACTTGTTTTTGCTTTTAGATCTTAGTGTCATAATGTTCCTGGTAAATTTAAGGTTCTTTCTTTGTCGCGAAAGAATTCGGAGACGAAGTGATAGGTAAGAATCAGATTTATCTAGAGAGAAACACCCTCCACAGGCAGAGTGTGGGCCATCTCAGAAGGCGAGAGACAGCCCCAAAATATGGCGTGGTTCGTTTTTATGGGCTGGGTAATTTCATAGGCTAATGAGTGGAAGAACTATTCCAATTATTTTGGGGAAGGGGCGTGGATTTCCAGGAATTGGGCCACCACCCATTTTTTGATCTTTTATGGTTAGCTTCAGAACTGTCATGGCACTGGTAGGTGTGTCATTTAGCTAATATACTACAATGAGTGTATAATGAGGCTCAAGGTCTACTGGAAGTTGAATCTTCTGCCATCTTGGACCCAGTTGGTTCTAACTAGTTTTTGTCATGTACTATGGCTATGTCATTCTTTTAAAGGTTGTGCCCTGTCCCCTTCCCTCCTGTTTCAATAATGCAGCTTTGATCACCTACAGAATGATGTTGTTCTGCTCTACAATAATCACAGCTATATTGCTTTTTTCTCTAGCTGTTAGTAAACATGAGTCTAACTTAAGGTTCAATGATCACAAGTTCAAGGAACACAGGGCCTGAGGGCATGGATTTAGTTGGTTCTCTGCCACTCCTTTTTCTTCCACCTGCTTCTCTTACCAACTCTACCCAGTGATAACTATCTACTTCTATTTATATTTCCCCTGTTTCTGATTCTTGCTTCTTACTTATTTTTGCCAACATTTTATTATTCATGTTCTGATTGTTAGATGACTCAAATCTTTTCCGAAACAAGACAAAAATACATAAAGAAAAAAAAATGAGTAGTCAATACAGAGAACTTGAATCATTTCAGAGATAAAACCTAAGTGCATTATACACATAAGAACTGTGTACCTGTGCCTGTAATTCTAGTTTACTGTTTCCAGTCTTTTTCAGTTTTCACTTTCCTTTTGAATCCCCCTATTAAGTAGAAAGTTAAAAGGTTTTTGAGGGAATACATTTCCATTCATTATAGCATAAACATGTTGGGAGACTTTTACATGCAAGTATCAAAAGAATCACACTAGTGCTAACAAGAAAGAACTGCATTATAATGTCATTTTCCAGTACCTACATCTTCTTTTTCTAAAAGAACTGAGAGTATTTTGGGGAGAAGGAAGCAAGATAATAAGAGAGACCCCTCTCATTCTTTGCATACCTTATCCATATTTACCACTGTGTCTGAAAGATTTCCCAGTTCCTGAAGGAAGATTATCATGTCAAAAATTTTAAAGTCTCTGTCTCAACTTCATTAAATATCTTCCAAAGATATATAGGGCAGTAAAAGAAAGAGAAAGAGAACACAGATAAAAAATTTAGACCCTCCTAATGGAATTTAAAGCTCAATAATATATACTTTCAGATGCAATTAATATTTGCTCAGAGAAGAACTAGGTAATTAGAGCAGATGATCTCCAATAGGTGGGTGTGAATATGAGAGATCAAATACATCTTAAAGGGATGTGCAAGACTAATGTTTGTTCTCAACTTCACTGGGTAAATTAACTCATTTGTGAGTATCTCAAAGAATACAACTTACTCAAAGGGAGAAGCTTATCGACCAACTGATAATCTGCTATATTTTTATAAAAATAAAATGTGCATAATAGATCCTTGAAAACAAATTTAAATCTTTTCTGTAGAAAGGAAATGTGCCATGAGATAAGGTGAGATAAAAGAAAATAGAAACACAGGTAACAGTTCTGTCTAGGTTACGAATGAATTTGAGGAGATTTTTAGTAGACTATTGTGGCTTTTAACTACAGATTTTATCAACCACATAAATATATAGTCCTATTACTAGTTGAAGACATTATGTTGTTGTGAAAGTAGACTAGGATAGGAAGTAGGAACACATGGGTTTAAGCCAACGCCCAACTTTTATTTGCTTTGTGACCTTGACCATCTCATTTAATTTTTCAAAATCCCAGAAATATTTTCCTATCTACCTGACCCAACTGTTTAACAATCAAAGGACAAAGGAACAAAGGAGAGATAGATATGAAATCATTATATATTCGAAAGATACTGCAAGTACTATTACTTTATTATTTAATGTTGTTAAGTTCTTTTTTCAAATGTTATACAATTGGCACACTGTACTTAACCTATGAAATATTTCTATATTGATTTTAAGGATGCCACACATCCACTGTAACATGTAAGAAGCTGACAGCAAGGACTTTCATTAGCAGCATAAGTAAAAGGGCATTTTAAATGTTTTAATGTGTTATAATCTGGAGTTGAGAAGAGCAAAGCCACATCCTTGTTTGTGTGTGTGATAAGACTGCACAACCCAGAGATGAGTGACTCTATGCTAGTAGAGGCCATGTGCCAAAAGACTGCTAGAGAATTTAAGAATTATGAAGAAATGATTCTAGAGGAGAGACAACCCTGTTCATTAGCTACCACTGCCTTATACTTGGAAGAAAAATTCCATAGAACATTCTGGACAAGATTTGGAAAACTATGGCCAAATCTATCATGCTGCCTGTTGTTGTAAATAAAGTTGTATTGGAATATAACTGTGCTCATTCCCTTGGGTACTTTTGTGCTACAGCAGCACAGCTGAGTAGCTGTAAAACAGACTGTGTGGCCTAAAATATTTACTATTTGGCCCTTCCCAAAAAGTTTGTTGACCCAGTTCTAGATCACTGTCTTACCGATGTCATTGGAAACCTCTCAGAAGTCAAGCAAGAAAGACGATTGGACCATTAGACTTATATCTGTAACCACAGACTTGGGTATTAACCTAGGTTGCTGTTGTAACACAATGCTTTTCAAGTGTGAATATGAACATCAACTGTGTAGTGTAGGGAAAAATAATTTTTGTTTAAGAAAGGAGTCCACTGCCTTAGAGTGTCTCTTTGAAAACATAAGAGATCTGATAAAAAGGCTTGATGTTTGAATTATACAATTCAAGAGCCTGGTCTTCTGACCCTTGGGAATTGTGAACATTCACCTACAGATTTAACTCAGGGGTCTCGCATGGGTACAGGTGCCATAATCACAAAGATTGTCCTCTTGTCTCTCAAGGGAGTAAGAGAAGTTTTAATTGTTCTCTCTCCTGCTTTTTATATAAATTTGTGTGAAATTCTGTCCAGATTTTGTAGTCACTTTCATATGAAAGGTACCAGAATATGCCTCCCCAAAATATGCTTCTTTGGAATAAGGATTATTTTGAGTTGATTATTTTTGAGAAAAAGTAGAAAGAAGAAAATCTCTGAAAACAGAGTAGAAATTACCTTTTATAAAGGCATTTACACACCAAGGGGGGAGAGAGGGATGGGCTGAATTGGGAGATTGGGATTGATATAGATACACTATTGATACTATAAATAAAATAGATAACTAATGAGGAACTACCATATAGCTCAGGGAACTCTACTTAATGCTCTGTGGTGACCTAAATGGGACGGAAATCCAAAAAAAGAGGGGATATATGTATACATATAGATAATTCACTTTGCTGTACAGTAGAAACTAAAACAACATTGTAAAGCAACTATACATCAATAAAAATAAAAAAAAAAAACTAAACAAAGAAGTTTATAAGGGCAATCTTTATTTTAAGGGTGTCTCCCTCTCTGTACCAGGAAGAAAAGAAGTACTAAATCAAGAGTTACTTCTCTCAGTGGAGAAGGCATGGACTTAAGTCTGTGTAACAAAGCTTACCTTTACCTGTTTACTCTGTTTTTCCTGCTAACATCCCTTAACTGGCTTCCCTGCCCAACCTCCAACACTTTCTTTTGTTTTTAGCTGAAGATGGTATTTAAGGTGGTAGCTTTGGCCATTTCTGGGAATCTACTCATTTTTCCTGTGTAAGTCCCATGTATAACCAAAGTATATATATTATTAAATTCCTGCTTATTTCTCTTTTGCTAATCTGTCTTTCAATACAGGGGAGTCTCAGCCAAGAACCTAGAAGGGTGAAGGGAAAATTAGTTTTTCTCTGCTATACATATTACCTTACCTGCATAGGCCTCTCATAATGCTTATCCAATATTAAAATGATGTCCTCTCTCTCTCTCTCTCTCTCTCTCTCTCTCTCGCTCTCTCTCTCTCTCTCTATATATATATACACACACACATACACACACACACATAATTTCTACATTAGTACGGAGGGGTCTTCTGTTAGTAGAATTCTTTTTTTTCCCCTCACAGTACGGACATGGCTAGAATGCAGATTCTTCTTGGTAGACTTAGTGAGGCACTCAAGATTGCGCATTTCTAAGAATGATGCAGGTGATGCTGATATTCTGAGGAACACATTTTTGAGTTACTAAATTCAAATAGAATTATTATGTTTTAGATTTTCTAAAACTAAATTTAGCTTTTAAAACCCCATTTCTATTCCAAGTCGCTTACAATTAAAATTCAGTCTCTTTTGGATAATGTCCGGTAAGAAAAAAAAATTTTTCCTCCAGCCTTCTAAGTTCTCAGCTGGGAACTCCACAACAAAATGATTAATAAGAGAAAGACAAACATAAATGAATTAACATGTGTACCTCATGTATATGTGGAAGATACCTAGAGAAAAATGAGTAACTCTCAGAAGTGGCTTAGAATTCAGGCTTAAATACAATCTTCAACTAAAGACTAAAGAGTGGGTGTGGGAGTGGCCAGTTATTGTGGGGAGACCAGAAAAAAAAGTATGGTAAACAAGTGTAAGATTTGTTATGCAGATTTAAGTTTACACCTCCATCCATAAGAATTTCTCTTGATTTTGTCATTCTCCTCTTCCAGGTTCAGAGAGGGAGATAACCTTACAAATAGAGATTTCCTTTATGAATGTAAATTTCCCTCATAAAAGGGTAACTTCTACTTTGTTTTCAGAGCTTCTCCTGTGTCTGCTCTTTCTCAAAATAATCAGCTCAAAATAATCCTTGCGTCAAAGAGGTATATTTTGAAGTGGCATGTTCCACCACCTGACAGTAACAACTGAGTCAAAGGCACAGCTCTTTTTTTCTTACTTTTTGGCAAAGTGGTTTTACTCCTGAGGTGCTGGGGAAATTTACAGGTATCTTAGGTATTGTTGGCCTGCCTTTCTGCCTTACTCTGATGGCATTCATTGAGGTTTTTCTTCCATTGTGTTTTCATCAGCTTGGGCTTCTGCTGCCAAGTCTGGATCTGTGGTCTCATAACACAGCCAGTCACTTGGGTCATCCCATCTAACTTCTCCTTATTCCAGGCTCAGAACCCTTGTTTCATCTGGCCTTTCTCAGCCCTTCTGAACCTCATAAAACCCCTAGCTGTTTACTCTCTCCAACGACGTAGTCAGGGACTTGAGGCTTTCCCTGAAATCAACAAACTAGCCTTGTATGTAGGCATGGCTTCTCCAAAACCCTTAGAGTATCCTGGTCTATGATGGGACTGAGGCAAAAGCTTACTGTTCCCCAGTTCACTCTAATCCCATCTATGGTTTCATTCTTCCCCTGAGACTCACTTAGGATAGAGTCATGACTTGTGGTCCTTTCAGAGACATTCATTCACCCACAGGGTTTTTGTCTTTATTTAAAATTTTTCTATTTTGTTCATGATGAATTTTTTGCATTAATTTTGATTAAAAAATTGCATTAAAATATGACATCTTGATTAATGATTTTTTGGTGACCCCTTAAATTCTGCACCCTATTTGAGTGGCTTGCTCACCTCACTCGAATCCCAGCCATATCATCTTTTCCAACTTTCTCCTTCCTCCCCAGAGCAAATGATCTATTACTCCATTTGAGTGGGAAACTAGCATTTAAATTATCATGCATCATCATTACATACACTTGCTACTGATGATCTTACAACTCTGCTTTTTTTGGATCTTGGTTTCTTGATTCTCAAATGCCTTTTCCTCATTTAGAAGACAAAGAAGAAGAAAAACCCTAGCCCTGTGAATTGAATGTATTGACTTTCATGATTATTGTTTTCTTCAGTGAGTTAAAAAAAAGCATACTTGGCAACTCAGTTGAATGTGTTATTATTGTTTTTTATTATTATTACTATTATTGTTTTCCATTTATATCCACTCTCTGCCTATATACGGTGCATAAAAAAGCCATGATATTTTCCCAGTGAATAAAAACACAGTTAATATCTGAAAATATTACCTTACTATAGTTTACAATAATAATTGAGGTAAGGTTAGACTAGGTAGAAAACTGAGTAGTTTGCCAGTATCTGGCTGCTGCAATGCAGATGAACAGATAATAACGTCCTTAAAAAAAAAAAAAAAACCAAGGGGATAAGGAAATAGTTGAATGTAAGCTCCTCTGAAGGTATAGGTTGTGTTTCATGTATTTTGGCAGATAGGAGAGAGTTAAAATATATTTGGTAAGTAACTATGGAATCATGGTTGGTATTTTAATGATGTCATTTACTTCCTACTTACTATGTTTTGTAGCATCTCAAAAAAATCGACCAGAAAAAGAAGTATCAATCATGAGAATATATATTTTCTCCACATTTTAGGCACAGGCCACTGGTTATTAAAAACTGTGGAGATAAAAAATTTTTAAAGGGAGGAAATTTAATTCAGGCTCCACTTTGAAATAAAAATAACAATAAAGTAGAATGAAAGGGGAAAGATAGGGAGCAGAAGGCCACGTAGAGAAAATAAACCTTTTGAATTGCTTTCGAAATGAGATAATAAACTGGACGGAAAGCATAGAAGTACTGCTGTAGATGGAATAACTTGATGCCAATTCCAGAAGCAGGAAGAGCCATGTACCGTCTGCAACAGATGTGTGGGAGGCACAACAGTCCTCTGGGAGCTACGAGGTTAAGGAAGTAACTGTGCAGGAGGCACGGTGACAACTGGCCTCTCGCTCACTGAAAGCAATCAGTACGAAGGAGGGTTGGAAGGTGTCCGGAATTTCACATTATGCTCTTGAAATAGCTAGTAGCTTATTTTTATGAGAGCCCTGAGACATATTTTCACTGATCCTTTACCCAGACAGTTGAGTTTCTTTAATGAAATGACATTACTCCTTTGGGGAAAGGATTTGAGGACAGGGAACAATCAGGCCTACTAGCAACTCCCACTATGAGAGGTGCTCTTGAGAGCTGGCTGGCTCTCCACGCAGAAAGGAAGCATCAACGCCTTGCTGAGAGGTCGGGAATTCTTAAAGACAGTGCTTTTTAAATCCACCTCTCCTACCCCTCACTGTCATCTAAATGAATATACAATAAGCTTAAAGGAACTGGGAAACTAAAATTATAATGACAGTGATGATAATAAGGACATTACCTTATCTATAATTTTTATACTGTATTATGGATTTTCTTGAAAAAAGGTATTTCACAATGCTTATTTATTTATTTTTTTAATTTATTTTTTTGCGGTACGCGGGCCTCTCACTGTTGTGGCCTCTCCGGTTGCGGAGCACAGGCTCTGGACGCGCAGGCTCAGTGGACATGGCTCACGGGCCCAGCCGCTCCGCGGCGTGTGGGATCTTCCCAGACCGGGGCACGAACCCGTGTCCCCTGCATCGGCAGGCGGACTCTCAACCACTGCGCCACCAGGGAAGCCCCACAATGCTTATTTAACTCCACAATGCTTATGAACTCCACATTAGTCTTATTTTCTAGTTTTAAGTAAGAATTTTCCCATTTTTCAGTTATATAGTATTTACTTAGTGCCATATTATTAAACGACTCAGAGCACCTCCTCCATCTTCATTTTTTTCCTTTACACGATGAATGAATTCAGGATCTGACAGTAGATGGTGCTATTATTTCAAAGACCATACAGTACCAAAGACTTTCAGATTATTTTAAGACTACAGAAACAAGTGAGAGAAAAGTGTGAAACTTGACACCGTTTTCTAGTTTGCAAAGGTTATGGAGTGGAAAGCTATTTTTATGTAGTGACCTATTCTGTCCTTTTGGGGGATAAAATAACAATGAAAGCTTCCCTTAGTAATTAATGAATTCTGGCTCCCTCGAAAAGAAGAGCTATATCCACATTTAATTTTCTCCTTTGAAGCAGCAACAATCACAGATGCTGTTGCTCATACCGACTGCCATTACAGACAAAAAGCAATTCACACGTGCTCAGCAATGCAAAAGATGATATTAAAATGTAAAACACGTGAATGTGAAGTTTCCTTAAAAATACTGAAAAAAATGATATTTCTAATATAAAGCAATTTATATGTAAAACATCTGTAATCACAAAAGCACCTTAAATACAATATTCAAATGCAAGCCATGAAACCCTGTATCTGACAATGATAAATCAGCATATTAAAAGCTTGCCTCTTCTGGCAGCAGATGTTCTTTGAAAGAGAATTGGTAACAGATGCACACCACAGAGGGGGCTCAAACAGTGGTGACACAGGCAAGGGCCTGAGTGGAGCCAAAGCTACACTGCTGGATCATGGCACCTGCAGCTAAAGCACAACTGCTGTCGAGGTTCCTGAAGAGCAACACTACAAGCTGTCTCTTTAAAACCCCATTACTTAGACTTAATGGCCATTGATGGGAACCCTTTACCTCTCTCAGTGGCAAAGGTTTAGATTATTCTCATTTTTCATGCCCAAACAAAACACATGGTGATGGGCTCTCTTAAGGGTGAGCCACATTCTCCACCTAAATTTGCACCTCAGAACACCTAAATGTAAAGAAAAATGTAAACCAAATGATGGGTGATACTGTGGAAGTAATAACAAACACCGGTATTTGAAACATCTGGATAATTAATTGCATCATTTAAAAAACTGTATGAGTTTTGTTTTGCAGGGCCAGCCATATTTTCAAACATGCACTTCTAAGAAATTTCAGTCTTTTAAATGGTGTCGCCTTTAACCCTTGAGCTCCTAATAGGAGACTTTTGAATTGAATATGGGTTTTAATTGTCGATTAACAATTCTGTTCTATTGGCACTGCTAATATCTCATGTCCCTTATATGCCTCCTAACGCTGAGGATTATAGAATTGCATGAGTAATATCAAAAGTAAGTAATATGCCATTTTCAAAGGTTCTTTGAAAACAATGGTTAACACTGCTTTATTTCATATTATACACATTTTTCTGTTATTATCTACATGTGGCAATTTTAAGGCATGGTCTCAAATTCTTAGACATTTCTACCATTTAGAGGTGATGTCTATGCTCATTTCCCTTGAATCTGGGTGATTATTTTGACTAATATGATTCAAAGGAAATGATGTCACATGACTTTGACTTCAAGACAACATCAGAAGGAGCTTTAAGGCTTTTGCCTGCATCTCTCAGAACGCTCACTCACTCACCACAGGACCCAGGTGCACAGGACCCTACATTCTGAGAAGTCCAAGCTGCATGAAGAGGTTGTGCCTTGATTAGGTGCCCCACTCCAAGCTGAGGCTACCCTTCCAGTCATCCCAGCCCAGGTGCCAGAATGAGTGAAAAACCTCCAAATAATTCCAGTTCCTAGAGGTTGATCACCTCAGACATTTGAATCATTACAGCTGAGGCCCTGCTGTGTCCTTTTGGGATATCTGACCCACAGAATCACTAAGTGTAAGCTGTGGGTTAGTTTGTTACTCAGCAATTGACAACTGGAGCACCAGAGTTGGGTTATAAACTGCGGCAGCATTGCCAGTTATAAATTGTGAAGATATTCATATTGTATGTTTAATTTTAGATACTTCCAGTATCCCGAGTCTCCTAATAAATTTTCTTGCGTTGACCCTCTCCTCCCTCCATCCAACCTAGTTACAAAGCTAATTACAAACGTGTATCCCTGCTCTGCCACTCTGTACGTCTTCCTCCCCCACAAATATATCCTGCCTTCCCTTTGCCGGTAGTCCACCCTCCTTAGATGGATATTTACTGACCTTTATTCTCTGTCACCTACATATACGTATTTATTTCCAACTATTCCTACAAATGGTTTACTAAATCCTGTGAATTTCAATAGCAAAGAACTAGAAGAATCTCCAGGGTCATTTTCAAATTACATGTCTACTCTGTGAAGTTCACCTCGAACCCAAGCACGCCTTGGAGAATCATTGATTCCGTTTTCCAGTGCAGTGGATAAGTTTATGGCTATCCTTAAAACACAATAAAGGGCATAGATGTAGTTAAGAACCTCTAAACTTTCATGTTATAGACATTGTTCCTCAATATCTTTGCTTTTTCTATTCTTACTATTTAGGATACTGTCTTCTGTTGCTTCCTCTTAGTTTATCAGAGTCAAATTATTTTTCAGTCAAGAAGCATATAAATTCCTTTTCCCTAGGTGTTCTTCCTAGGATTTAAATATGATGTTCCTAGATATCACGTATTGAACACTCAATGCCAGGCACTTTGCTTAGCTCTTTACATACATTATATCACGTTTTACTCCATTTTCTCAAATGCTTTCTATTACCAATCATTTGGCAATTGCCCTATCTTACTTTTCTCTGTTCTTTATACTTTTACTAACATTGTCTCAAATGTTTAAAATGACCCCTGAAAGACAACGATTTATTTATTTTTTTCTTGGTGTCCCTAGGATATTTATATAGTGAGCTGGGACATAATGGGTGACCAATAACAATTTATAAAAAAGGAACAATTCAGCTAAAAAATATTACTTACTGTTAGTATCAAGTCTATTATAATTTCTAGATATCTTTAATCACTGGCTCTTTTCATTATATCAATCAGGTTCTGAAATGATGTAATGAGATTTAATTTTGTTAGTAATTTTATAATTCCACTGAGGCTGTTCCCAAACACAATTTGTTCTCAGGTGCCTATTCTTACCTGGCAAATTGGATATACTTTTTTAAGATGGGAGATAAGAACGTTATACATTTCCTAACTTTCACTGAAGTTAATGGATTTCTACAGTACTTTGTTGCTTCAATCTAATTAATCCCTACTTTATGCCAAGGACTAGTGATACATATTTTAAACACAGAATCATCTCTTCCACATTAGATTTCAAAAAAATGTCTAATAAACATTTATATTAATGATGCATTTCAGAAACCTATAAAGCAGTTTGAAAAGAAGTCATAAACCCCCTATAGTTAGCAAGATTTTCTCCAAATTTTCCTGTTCAAGGTGCATTAAAACTTGCTAAAGCTCATTAATTTCAGAAAAAAAAGTGTACATGTCTTTCAAACTACAGTATACTATTTTAATATGTGAAATTCCTTAAGTCTTTTCTTTCTCGTGTATTTATACTTTTAACATCTAATGCCACAAATACATATGCAATAATATGTTTTCCATAATTCTATATGTTGCCAGTTCAGTGAAATATTTCTTTATGCCATTAGAGCAGCCTCATAAGTTCCATGGAGAAAAAAAGATATAGATCTTTTTGGCTGCATGTGTGTTTTAGACAACCTTCTTCTCCTTTTTTGTTTTAATTTTAACTTTGCTGCAGCTGTAAAAGATAAAATGCTGCAATGCCGCACTGGACAACTAAGGAGATGATTTTATTCAGGCTACTGCAATAGGGAAAACATTCATTAATGAGGAATTTCTCAAAAATAAATAAATAAGGAAGGAAGGAGACCTGGAGTTTTAGAGAGGCAGGTAAACAGGGAGCCATCTGTGAGTCTTAAGGGAGTCATGAAGATGGATGGAGATGAGTCATTGAGGAAGGGTAGAGGTGGGTCTTTTCTGAGAATAAAAAGGGCAGGGTGGTCCTTTGCTGTTAGCCGCTAATTGGAACACAAAAGGGTGAGAACATGGGGTTCAGACAAAATTCAACCTTGTCTCAGGGAATGGGGATGGAAGAATGCTAGAAGTTAATGCACACAACTAGGAAGGAATTCTGATGACTTAGTGGTAGAAAACAAAAGGTCTAACCCTGGATATAGAGCCCTAATGACAAATTATGACTGGTGGAAGAAGTGGTTTTAATTGTGTAAATTAGACTGTGGGGAATGTGTTCCCAATTCTCTTAGCTTCACTTTATCCATCCTCAAACCCCAACTCCCCACTGGGGATATGGGGTTATGGCTCCCTTAGAACATGAAGGGCCTCTGAAATGGGAAACAGAGCAAATAGAGAGGGAGAGGATTAACAGCATAGGAGGGTTCTGAATGCTTTGAAAGTGACTGTTTTAGAAACTGCTATTAAACTTCCTGTAAATGAGACTAGAACTGCAAAGACAAATGGAAACACAATTCTGGCATTAAAGTACTAATAAAGGTTTTAATGTAATTTCCAGAAAACACGGTTTGTACAGAGATTGTTCACCACCTCTTTCAACTTTACACCGAGTGAAAGCATCACACAGAGAACTACATAATGTCAGCTAACCCCTGCATTACTTATAGGTAAATGCTAATTAGCAAGGCTTCCAAACTCCAGACAATAAAGAAGACCTACTTCACAAAATCAGTGGGTTTTGGACTTTGTGGAGAGCAAATGAGAAATGGAACTCAACTTCCAGCACCTGTCCAGTCCCACTGTGATGAGTATTCTGTGTAAAATGGTCACATGACAATTTATATGAGAAGACAAGCTATGGATAGGCATGATGAAGTAACTGCTTGAGAATGCCATTGTGTAATTGTACAAATTGTACTCTGGGAGAGTGAGTAAGACAATCTAATAGGTGCTGCTTGCTAGATATGCATTTCTAATTTAGTTGATTAATCTTCTTCTGTCAAAACTACTTTATTTTTAACTACAGCTCTCACTGATTTTCCCTTTCTCTCGCTCTCTCTCTCTCTCCCTCACACACACACACACACACACACACACAATTTCACATTTCAAAGACTTTTACTAAGGCCAGTTTATTCTTCACAGCCTCATCTTCACATCAAACTTACCATAGATGAAGATACTGAACTACAGGTTAATGAAACAGTAAGTTCAAGATAACTTGGTGACACATCTAAAACTAGAACCCAGAGTTAGAAACTACTCCTACTAAGTAAAAAGCTAAAACTATATGCATTAAATGAATGCATGACAGAAGGAAGTGAGTCAAGTGGCAAATGGAGAATCTTTATCCATGGACTTAAAATTCAGGGGAAGTTATCATTTATTTGGTATCAGCAATTTTAACTACCTAATGATGTGGGGAAAAGGATGGCCAGTGAGAAAATTTCCAGTTGTATTGATTATTTTTACTTAATTATTATTTATGATATCTATTCACTATTTTAGTAATGAAATGTATGTATGAAATGTATGTATTTCTGTGATTAATGTGGACTATAAGTACAGCAGAGTTAGCTACTGAAACTTAAGATAGACCGAGTTTTCATGGCAAGACAAAACTTCACTATGTCAGAGTGTACTCTATCTCAGTGTATATTTACTACCATTTTCAAACTTCAAACTCAGCTCTAAAATGTAGAAAGCAACCTTCTTTTTAACATATAAATTAGGTTGTATAATCAGGCAATTTTACTGTTAACCTCAAATATATTAAGGATATAGATAGAAATACATCATTGTAGTTATATATATATATATATATATATATATCTTTAAATTTCATTTTCTGAAACTTCCTTATCAGTATCTCAAAATTAATACGTTTGAAAAATAGTTTGTGATGAACTATTGTTTGTAGTATTATAAGGTTCCAGGTAGAGATCAACTATAATCTTCCTTAAAGTGCTTTTAAAATCACAACTATTCCATTGGCAACTAATTCCTAGAGTTGGTATTTGTCACTTCGACAGACAAAAAAAAGGTTTTTCCACTGTTCAAAATGTACTCAAGGGCTTCCCTGGTGGTGCAGTGGTTGAGAGTCCGCCTGCCGATGCAGGGGACACGGGTTCGTGCCCCGGTCCGGGAAGATCCTACATGCCGCGGAGCAGCTAGGCCCGTGAGCCATGGCCGCTGAGCCTGCACGTCCAGAGCCTGTGCTCCGCAACGGGAGAGGACACAACAGTGAGAGGCCCAAGTACCACAAAAAAAAAAAAAAAATGTACTCAAGAAAAAAAAAATTATTTTTTTCAGTTTCATTCAACACAATATGCACTAGGCCAGGGTCAAAGTATGTGAATGTCAGAAATAGATTTAACTAGGTCTTGGAAGGTGAGGAAGGTGAGAGAGAGAACTATGAGAAGGGCTAAGGGAATAAAATCATATAAAAAAGAATATAAATGAAATCAGTGAGACAGGAAAGTTGGTGCAATTTAAGGGCTAGTAGTTAAAGACTCTGATGACTGAAGTTAGGTAGATAGGGAAGTTTTCAGTGACCTGATAAGAAAGAACCTTAAATGGTAGGCCAAATAGTTTGTATTTCATTCTCTGTGTAATAGGAGACAATGTAGGCTTTTTTTTTAACTTTTTTTTTTTTTTTTGCGGTACGCGGGCATCTCACTGTCGGGGCCCCTCCCGTTGCGGAGCACAGACTCCGGACGCGCAGGCTCAGTGGCCATGGCTCACGGGCCTAGACGCTCCGCGGCATGTGGGATCTTCCCGGACTGGGTCATGAACCCGCGTCCCCTGCGTCGGCAGGCGGACTCTCAACCACTGCGCCACCAGGGAAGCCCTTTATTTTAACTTTTTATTTTATATTGGAATATAGTTGATTAACAATGTTGTATTAGTTTCAAGTGAACAGCAAAGTGATTCAGTTATACATAAACATGTAGAAGAGATAAACAATGTAGGCTTTTGATAACGGAAATCGTCAACTTTACTCTTTGTTTAAGAAGAGAAATGTGATGGTGATATAAATCACAGATTGAAAAAACAAGGGACTGGAAATCAATACACCAATTAGGAAGCTATTATAATAGTCCTGGGAAGCACTGGGAAGAAAAGAGAGATCACTGAAACAAGTGGTGTGGTTAAGAGAGAAATGACAGAGTTTAAAAAGTGAATCAGAGAGTAAAGGTGATGGTGACTCAAAACTGAGTAAAAGGAAACAAGAAGGCTTGGAAAAGTAGGTAATGACATCACTTCTGTTGTGATTGTGGAGCTGTTGATGATACGGACTTGAGAGTCATGAACTTAAAAGTAGAACTTAAAACTCTGAAGGTGGATGATACTTTCAAGGGCAAAGTGTGAGGCAAAAATAGACAAGGTTGATATTCAAATAAAGGATGAACTTACACTTAAGCAACTAGAGGAGGAAGCTACAAGGCATCTACAATAGAAAATTTATAGAAGTAGGAAGTATAGGTATTACTTGTACTTTATAGAAGTAGATGAGTACAGGTATTAAAAAAAGGTAGAAGGTGGTGTTCAATAATTTTATGAATTAAAGTCATGAAGACGTCATTAGAAGGCCACCAGTTATTTCTAAGAGAGCAGTATCAGTCGAGTAGAACTGTGGAAAACCAGATGGTGTGGTGTGGCCGAGTGTATTGTGAAACCACGGTGGAATAGATACTCCTGTTTTGTGATACTAGCAATAAAGGGAAGGTAGTTTGGAAATGCAGCTGAATCAGGAAAAAAATATTTTAGCAGAGAGAAATCAGATTCCAGAAGGATTTGTTTCTTAGGCAAAAGAGTAGAGAGCTTAGGATAAGCTGGAGGATAAACTGAAGGGAAAAAAAGAGATAAGTCTGTAGAAAAAATGAAGAAAAATACAAGCTCCACCTGTAAATCAGAAATATTAATACTTAATTCTGGAGTTATTGTCAGGCTTGGTGGTTACTGTCTAGCTTCATGAATAATAGGCAAGTAATAAATGACAACTCATTACTTATCAATATAAAAAATATACAATTCATTTACACGCTATTAGTCAATATATTCATAGATGTGAATTTCAAGGAACAGAGCTTTTTTCCTGAAAAGCTAAATTTTTAGCTACTTTCTAAAATACATATCATATAACTTTCCCTTTTTTGAGACTACAAGAATGACATATTTTATCTTTTCTCGTGATTCAGTGTCATTTTGAAATCATCAATGATGTATTACTGTATTCCAGAAAAGTGAGACAAGCAAGAGAAACATCATTGTGGAGGCGGGCAAATGCCAATAAAACAATTCTTTCTTGTAGAGACAAAACCACTGAGCTGAATAAACACAGACAGCAATGGTTTTAAGTTCTTCCTGCAACTTTTACTGACTTCACCTTGATTTCCTCCTGTTTTACCAGCCTCACAGGATCAGTTTAACTGGTAGATGAAAATCCACTTGGTTAACTGAAATGATCCCTGCAAATGCAGGGAAACATAGCAATCAAATTTTTAGAAAATTCAGAATAAACTGCAAGAAGCAAGCATAAATCAATAGGTTCCTCTCCCTACTTTGTGGATCCTACATTTTCGGATCAGCTACTTTTAGGGGAACTTCAGCTTGGTTTGAAGGAATCTAATAGAGAAGAACCATGCAGAATTTTAGTTCAAAAAAGCAAATGGCATAGGGTAACAAAACTGAATGACTGGGTAACCCAAATAGATTACTTCTGTTGATGGGACTGTTTTAGGGTGATCTCTCCTGGGTAATTGGATTGGCTTCCTGCTCAACCCAGGGTTTGTCACTGTGCCCTTTATAATCCATTGCACACTGTGATCCCCCCTGAAGAGTTAGTGCAAGCCTGTTAGAGTACGTCTGAGTGTGGTCTGATGCAGTGGTATTCAAACTATGTTCCTTAGTACTTGAGGGTTCCACGGGGGTGATTCAGGAACATGTGGTTTGTATGAAAGATTCCAAGAAGGTTTTGAAGAAAAGTGTTCAAGAAGGCAAAACTCCCAGAGCCCTTTCCTTACTTTAAAAAAATAACTCCACCAGTATCTGTTTAAATATCAGGAAAAAAAGAAAGAAAAAAGAAAAAGATAAAAAAGAATAATTCAAGGAATTGGGGGAGAAATAGCTGAAAAACGTTAGAATGTGGTGTCAAAGAAAAAAGGATGAAAGATGACATGTTGAAAAATACAGAAACATTTTCAAAATAAATGTGTGATTGAAGGAATTCGTGTTAAATGACTTCAATGAATGCTATTTGGGGAGAACAGCAACGATAGAAGTTAGGTTGGGGGCTAAAGAAGCATGGAAAATGTTTGGAATTCCCACTAGGAAGAAAGGAATGGGGCTTAATTTGAGATAAATACTAGAGTTGGCTAACACCAGGGCTGCCCAGCAGAGGTCATTTATTACATGAATCATAATCATTCTATAATTTTCCCCTCACTTCATTCTGTAAGTCAAAGGCAAGAAGAGAGAATACAATGAAGGTCATGAAACAATCTTATTTGAAAGGTACAGATTGGCAATATAAATACTAATCAATTTTAGATCAGAGTCTCAATTAATATTTGGATTGTAAGTAGAAAAATAATGGAAAAACACAGTAAGCTTATCTCATACGGTACTAAGCTGTGTAAAAAGTTTGTGCTCTGTGTTATATTATTGGATTCTAAAATAATGACAATGATTTGGACAATTCTTTGACACTCAAGAGTTGAAGATATGGGCCCTTTATCTAATTGTCCATATCCTTTTCTGTTATATGATTTTTAATAATAATTAATTTTTTGGTTAATATTTAAAATAACTAAAACCTGGCACTGCAGGTAAAATACTAGGTTCATATGAAAATACTTAGTTTTGTACCTTGGTTCGGATCCTTGTACACAAGGGAGCCACAAACTGAAGGGGTAAAGAGCACAGATCTGAAGTTCAGTCTCTATGAGTTGGGGTCCCTCTTAATTACATGCCTGTGGGCAAGTTGCTGAAACTTTCTCAGTTTTCCTAACTGCAAAATGAGAATTTAAAAGTACCACATTCATAAGAAGCTGTGATCATTAAATAAAAAGCTCTATTTAATGAGTAATTCGTGGCCCATAGTTCGAGCCAACTACTACTAACAATACTATTATTGTCTATGATGTGGCATCACACCTTAAACATCATACTTTTAACAATTCTCTTGAGACCTGTTTTCTTCAACTCCTTTAACTTTATCTCCCATTTTAAAAAAATAGTACCAGAATGTAAGTTTCACGACGGAAGGGGTTTCTGTTCAACTTTCTTCACTGCTCTGGAACCAGGACTTAAAATAGCAGCAAGTACATTATACGCTCTTAATAAATAGTTCTGAATAAATGTATACAATTTTATGCTTTAAAATGAAAGATGAGAATACTTAGATCAATATGCTTCTCTCTCCTTTTACATCTGTCCTTTTAACACAAAGAAGAAAAAAGTTAACAGAAACAGAAAAAAGTTTATTACTTACAATCACAGCTAGTTAAATGGTGGATTTATACTGTTAGATAAAATGGATGCTTCTGCTAAGATAGAAAATAAAAATGAGGAACGCAGAGAGAAATACTGGTTTAATTTGTCTGAACAAATCCCAATAAATTAGTTTGGTTGGACATATCTTGTTAATATAGAAGAACATGCCACTTTGTGCCTCCTAGTCTTGGGAGGTCATATCTATAAATGATGAAGATGTGGAGATAATTCTAATGGGGAAAAACAAATCACTGGAGCTTCTGTGTTATTATGGCTGTTTAGAAATTACCAAAGGAGCCGTTCTGCACTTGACTGTCACTCAAGGCTAATACCAACTATAAATGTTTTTAATTTTAACTAATACAGTATTTATACTGACATTCTTTCCATTTTCCCACTATTTCCCAAGGAGAAATACTTGCCACGGTAGGAATCAGCCAAAAAGGCATGGTATAAAACTTCAGTGACATGGATGGATGCATATTGTGATAATTATATTCTGCCTCTCTAAAGTTTTCGTGACTCTTTTAAATGAAAAAAAAATGTTCTCTTATGTAAAACTTTGAGTATAGGTATGTCTCTTTGCTATTTTTCACTCATTGGCAAAAAAAAGACTCAACTACAATTGGCTAAAAAAAAATTTTTTTTCCTTTCTTCCCCAGCACATCAAAATTCATCTAGATGATAGGTATAGGACTATTATCATGGTACAGGCTATCAAATTTCCTTCAGTTATTGGATTTTTTTTTCCTTTCCCCTTGGATTGCTTAAGAAGCAAAGCAATCATTTCACTAGAGAAAGTTCATTGGAGGAAGACGAAGTTACAAACAAGGATCAATATTCCAGGTAGCAAAGAAACTCAGTCATGTAAATCTCATTAAAATACATCACTATCATTGAATCAGCCATTATGAGAGCCTTAGGTACACTTTGAAGAAAGGCCCTATACTTGACAGATTTCCTTTTCCCCCTTGATGTGCCTCCTACCTCAAGTCACCATCACTTAAATACTATCCCTAAATCCATCATTTCTTCCAGGTGCTCTCAGCTGAAACCTAAAGATTATCTGAAGAGGGAAAGACACAATCCACCAAAATCTTAAAATAAAACTGACGCTATTTGATAATCAGCTGGATTTTCCAAAAAAGATGACTCATGCAAATATGATGACAGAACTCTGGGGAGAAATTTCATCTTCACTCCATCAACTAGTCGCAGGGTAAACAGGATTCTAAAGTGTGGAGCGTGGGACTGGAGATGGTTCATATCCACAGAGTAACTGCCCTTTGGCAATTTGGTAAGAGAATAAAGGAAAGGTATAGCAGATAAAGGCTTGTGAAGTACATTCAAAGAATTTCATAATTTTCTCTGTCTTTGCATTGGGATTTATAAATTGTGGACAGTTTTTTGGTAGAAAGGAAACCACTTCATCCCTAAGTGCCAGTTTGAAGAAACTATCCTTCTCTACTCCCCACTATTTCTCCGATGCTCTCTTCTCTAAGGAAGTGGTTCTAACCATGTGTGCACATTAGAATCTCTGAGGAAGCTTAAAAATTACTAGTGTCTTGGCCTCAGCCTTGCAGATCCTGATTTAATTGGTTTGGACTGCAGCCAGGCCTTGGTTCTTTTACAGAGTGCCCTGGGTGCTGTGGATGTGCAGCATGGGATGAGAAACATTAGCTTACATACTGGGGTCTTTTACTCTCTCCACTTGTCAACTAACATCTGTAGTTAAAACTCACTGTAACCGTTCTAACGCTAACCAATCAAAACGGTTAGAGTTAGTTTTAACTACAGATGTTAGCTGACAAGTGGAGAGAGTAAAAGATACCAGTCAGAATGGCCATCATCAAAAAATCTACAAACAATAAATGCTGGAGAGGGTGTGGAGAAAAGGGAACCCTCTTGCACTGCTGGTGGGAATGTAAATTGATACAGGCACTATGGAGAATAGTATAGAGGTTCCTTAAAAAACTAAAAATAGAACTACCATACGACCCAGCAATGCCACTACTGGGCATATACCCTGAGAAAACCATAATTCAAAGAGAGTCATGTACCACAATGTTCATTGCAGATCTATTTACAATAGCCAGGACATGGAAGCAACCTAAGTGTCCATCGACAGATGAATGGATAAAGGAGATGTGGAACATATATACAACGGAATATCACTCAGCCATAAAAAGAAACAAAATTGAGTTATTTGTAGTGAGGTGGATGGACCTAGAGTCTGTCATACAGAGTGAAGTAAGTCAGAAAGAGAAAAACAAATACCGTATGCTAACACATATATATGGAATCTAAAAAAAAAAAAAAAAGGTTCTGAAGAACCTAGGTGTAGGACAGGAATAAAGATGCAGACGTAGAGAATGGACTTGAGGACACAGGGAGTGGGAAGGGTAAGCTGGGACGAAGTGAGAGAGTGGCATGGACATATATACACTACCAAATGTAAAATAGATAGCTAGTGGGAAGCAGCTGCATAGCACAGGGACATCAGCTCGGTGCTTTGTGACCACCTAGAGGGGTGGGATAGGGAGGGTAGGAGGGAGACGCAAGAGGGAGGGGATATGGGGATATATATATACGTATAGCTGATTCACTTTGTTATACAGCAGAAACTAACACAACATTGTGAAGCAATTATACTCCAATAAAGATGTTTAAAAAAAAAACCAAAAAAAACTAACTCTATGTGCCCTTTTGTGGAAAAGGAGTTCTTAAAATATCAGGGATAGATATTTAACCCTTCCATTACCACCTAATATGTAGTAGGCAGTTTCACATCTGTCCATGACCTGTCATTATGCAACTCATAAAGTCTGTCCAAGGCTCTCCTATCTACTACTTTTCTTCCATCTCTCCTCCCCTTTCCACCACCTCCTTCCCATGGTGCCCTCATGCTATGCCCCAACTTCCGTGGTTCCTCCATCTGGGTTTGCTCTCTTGACCATGACCCATACTGCTGGATAATATGCTGTGTTTCCATCTGTCTGAGTCCTTTTTTTATCCTACATGAGAGCTTGTAAACTTCTCAGGTAATTATCCTTTAGGCCTAAAAGTTTTGATGTAAGTAGGTGTGATTTTTCAGTTCTTCTTCAAGGAATGATTTATCACAAAGAAGTGAGAATTTCAAGCACCTTAATAGATCACTAGAAAAGGAATTTTAGCATGGTGTAGCATTTACCAAAATTGATTCTCCAGAAATCCAGTCCCCTGAATGATTCTGGAGAGATTTTTTTTTTAATGCAATAAATAAGTTCGTTAAAGGCTGCATTCTATGTCCCTGGTTTGAAGAATTCATGTATATACTAACATAATGAAGACACTGAAAAGTACTTAATAGACTAGTTTTTACTTTGCTTTGTACAGTGTTTTGCAAACTTATCTGATCTTATAACCCATGTTTTCCCATAAAACTTCTATCACATTGTGTATAAAATTGTCCCTCAATGAAGTCTCCTTTGTGGCAGTGAGGGTGTCCATCTAAAGGAGCTGGAAATGAATTCAGTTCATATAATGCCACCTAGAGCTCATGCACGAAAAAGCAACAACAGTAAAGAAGAAAAGCAATGTAGTAAAGCTATCATTTATTAAATAATTATTATATCATTATAATAATATTATCCTATATCATCTCATAATTTATATGTATATCATGTGTGTATGTCACTGTGTTAAGTATATTTATAAATGAAGGTGATACTAAGTATTTTTGTTAAACATCCCACTGCATCAAATCCTCAATCATAAAGTAGGCATAATTATAATCTGCACTTTATAGAAAGAGAAACTTTGACTCAGAGAGATTAGGGCATACATCTAAAATAACGTGATTAAACCTCCAAGAATCTGGAAATTAAAGTCTTGCCCAATTCCAGGCACATTTCTTAACTATTTTATGCTAGACCACCTCCTGTGGCACTGTGGTACACCAGTACAGGGGGAAAGCTGCATGGTAAGGAAATGGTGGATTGCATCACCTAATTGCACAGCACCCTGGATCACTTCCCTTATCAACATAAGTAGTTTATCTTATCTTAAATATTTAATATATTTTATTCTCATTTGTACCAGAAGCAGATTATTGACAACAAAAAAATAAAGTTTAAAATAAATAAGGCAATTACACTATGTTATAGTTAGGCATAAAAGTTAATTCTAAGCTTTTTAGCAGGCAGTGAAAAAGGGGGAAAACAATCCATTGCATGCTCCATCACATCCAAAATATAAAAACAAACAAGTGAATCAACACAAGCAAAATTTTTTCTTGATACTGAGATAAAAGGTTTTTGTTTCCCAAGGGTATTCATAATGAGCCCTGTGAACAGTGTCCTCACAGCAGATTATTCTCTGTTTCCCTGGCTTGCATTTTATCAAGTTTTTTCAACACAGACCAAGGGCAGTGTACCAAAGCATGACTCAGCAAATGGCTGATCACCCAGGCAGTGTGGAGCTGGTGGTGGAGGTGAGAGGGCGGGTGTATAACAACGTCTTGTATTCTAGGTGAAAAGTTGTCTGTTGGTCTCTGCCAAATTCAAGGATGGACTATTTTAGAGGATCCAAGGGAATGGATGGACTGTAATACATTCAAGCAATTCTTCATAAATATTGTTTCTCTCAATCCAATGAAGCCTTTGATAGTTATCAGTAGGGAGTTCTAGCTTATAATCCTAGCATACACCTAGAAAATCTATTATCCAACAAATAGAATCTGATCATCAAGCATCTGTCTTCCTAGGTATTTCTTTGAGGTCTCTTTTAACTCTCCCTGACCTACCCCCTCTGTATTATATAAAGGAGAAGCAGCTTTAAAAAAAAAAAAAAAAATCTTTTCCAATAATCTTTCCTGAGGCAACTAGACAGCTCTGAAACATTAGCAGCCCATATCTGTCATTTCAAGGTAGTTTTCTATAGTTTTCATCTTCTGTTCTTGTTTGTTTTCTATCCAAAATGTAGAAAGGGGTTAGGTGATAATAAGGGAGGTCATGGTACAGTCTTTAACCACTCTCTTGGAACTGCCCGAGAGCCCCCATCCACATCAACCTCAGAAGGAGTTCATCTCTTCTTTGACCATTCAACACATGGGGTGGGTTGAACTTCATGGTTCAAACAAAGGAAAGGTCATTGTAATTCCCTCTGGGAAATTTTTGTGAACACTTATTCTGGCACATGGCTCTGGTCCTGTACTTTGCATAAGCAGTAAGAGGAGAATCATCTTCCTCCATGAGCCCTTAAACTCATTTCCATGTGTGGAATTGGTTCAATTCAGTCACTGAAATTAAGGAATTATATGATTTATAGAGCTAATTGCTGAGTTAAAACGGGAAAAGATTTCCATCACATCCATCATTCAAGTCTTGTGGGTTTTGTCTAAAAAAGCAAGTTGATTCAGAAAAACTAAAATATTTACTTTTCACTTGCTTTATTGGTTATCTATGTGATGGATATTTGTGTTCCAATTCAACCAGGGCCTATCACTGTTGGGGGGGGGGGTAGGACGGAGGAGCAGAGAGGAAGAATTAGTTGATGATATTTACCTTGCTTGTTTTCTCCTAGAAATTCTGAAATTGGCTAACTTCCTCTTACAGAGACATATAGCCAGGAAAAAATACTATCTAATTTCCTGATTTCTGTAGTTGAAAAGATAAACAAGTTTTCTGGCTTTGAATCCTCTTCCATCAAATACTAAGAGTTGTGTAAAGTCAGGTCTGCATGTTAACTGAATCTTTTCTCTCTGCAAATCCCTGCCACAGATGCTCCAGACAACATTAACAAGAAGATGGAACAGACTTTATCTTCAGAAAGCATCAGTATTTTTTATAAGAGAACTTCAGTCCCACATAAGAGTGAGAGTGCATGAAATGGACAGAAAAGAAGGGATGATCAGAGGATGGTCAATATGTGGGGAAATGAAAAAAAAAAAAAACAACTTTCTTCATGTGGTGCTATTGCTGATGACAGGACCCAGACTGCAATTGTGTGAGGAAGTGACTGGATTGGGGTGGAGGAAATAATCCTTATGGAGGAAATAATTCTTACTTGACTATAGAGGTCAAGCCATCTTCTACTTGTTAGATCATTTGCTTTTATGTTGAAATCCCTAAGAATAATGGCAGGCTCGTGTGGAAGAGAAGACATTTATCTGGTGAATGAGGGAGAGGACACAGATATAACAAAAACAAGGAAGAATAACACTAGTAAAATCTGATGACACGTTCCAAAGAAACTAGAATTTGTGAAAATTGGAGAAGGAGAATTTTTTTGCACATAAAAACTGGGAGCATACAACCCCTTAGGCTTAGAGCTTTGAGGCTCATGCAACTGAGTATGGGAGGGAACAAAAAGGGGAAGCTAGGACCTCAGGAGATGGTCCCATTAGTTAGAAAATAGATCTTTGGAGAAGAATGTAAGGATGTAGAGAAGTCTGTTGATCACAGACCCTGAATCCCATAGGACATAGTAATAAGGGCTTGGGGAGAAGAGGTGAGAATAGGAGATGGGTCTTGGTAGAATATGTCTGGTGCCATATGGGAATAAATGTCTGTGTGATGACTGAAGATCTAGGTTGCTTGGGCTTTGCACAAAGATGGGGGCGAAAGGAAAGGTTGGTTATTAATAATGCAATGATATTAGGCCTCAACTTTTGGTAAAAGCAAGAAGAGACAAGATTTCATTTTGAATGGGATGACCTTCTAGACTGAAGGTGTTGAGGAACTGCAAAAATATCAGAAGCAACAATCTGGGGTGGAAAGGCCAGGTACCAGCCAATATGGGAACAGTGTTCTGCCCAGCCACTGTAGCAAAGAGCACAGTTATTCTTGATAAATTTACTAGATCCACTTATTCTGACAACTGATAAATGCATATGTATTTTATAAAAATAGTATCATCGCAACCACCAATAGTATAATCCTAACTACAACGTATTAAGCACTTGGTATGCATCAGGTACTTTGTATACAATGTTTTAGTAATCCTCACAATAGCCCCTGATGTTAGATGTTATAATCTTAATCTGCAGTGATGTAATTGTAGCTTTTTGAGGTCAAGGTCATTGAAACAGGAAACTAGAAATCTAGTGGAGGTTTTTTCTGGCTTCAGAACAAATGATCTTTCCAACCTTTCAAAATTGAGTTCTACCTTACAGCTGAAACCAATTTCTAATGAAATGTATTCGTCACTTTAATCTGGTGGTTTTGAAAGTGTCATCCCTGAACCAGCAGTATCACCATCACCTGCAAACTTGTTAGAAAGTCAAATTCTCTGTCTGCCCAGACCTACTGAATCAGATAATCTTGGAAATGGACTCAAAAATCTATGTTTAACAAGTCCTCTGATACTGATGCATGCTAACTTTTGAGAACAACTGCTTAGTCATAAATCTTTGCAGAATGAACAGGACATATATAATTAATACCACATTTCCTCTTTTTGTGTATGAACAGGATTTGAGCAATTGCTCAGCATAGTAATAGCATGATTTTCCCCTGCAATTCTAAATTTCAACTCTGCAATAAAATCTTGTGAGAGATATTGTTTGGAAAATGGCCCCTCAACTTTTTTATAACTGCTTTAGATATACCCCAAGCCTCAAAAATCTATCCAACCAGGGGTCAGGTCTTAAAGAATCACAGGTTGGCTTCATCTTTTGAGACTCTGTTAGGTATTTATGATAATTCGTCCATTCTTTGACCTCTATTTTAAAGTTATTTTCTCTTTCATGCCTCCAAAGACTTAGACCTGTTTTTAGGTTTCGTTTTGCCTAAAGGAAAGGTATAGCCAAAGCTAACAGTTTATTTCAGCAAGGAGCCTCAGGAAATCTTAGCAGAAAAAGGTCAGCGTGTCATTACCTGCTATGAGATACTGGTGTGCTGATACGTAAGTTTAAGCACTAACTTGATAAGCACTGAAATTACTGGAAAACACTCTCTAGAAAATAGCAGTGAAAAAATTTATTCTGTGAAATAACTTCACTGAAATAGGGTTTTAAAGGTTCTGACCTGAATACCCAAACATTTTAAAAAAGGACACTGTGCCTAGTATAGGGTGAACAATCAAAGAATGTGAGTTGAATGAATGAATGGACAAACACACTTCAAGAATCAAGAATTAGATTACATTCTGAGAAAAGAAGGCACGAGTGTAATACATCTCATGATAGCAGGTCTATCTGGCGATATAATCCATGTTTTGGAATAGTAAACACATTAAAAAGATGACTGTTAATCAAAACTAATTTTTCTAATATACTCAGTACTCAATAAATGTTTGTGTTTGTTGCTGATAACCATTCAGAATACATTCGTAGAAAGTACTGCTGGTGAGACCTTCAAGATGGCGGAGGTGTAAGACGTGGAGATCACCTTCCTCCCCACAAATACATTAGAAATACATCTACATGTGGAACACCTCCTACAGAACACCTACTGAACGCTGGCAGAAGACCTCAGACCTCCCAAAAGGCAAGAAACTCCCCACGAACCTGGGTAGGGCAAACAAAAAAAGAAAAAACAGACAAAAGAATAGGGATGGGACCTGCACCTCGGGGAGCTGTGAAGGAGGAAAACTTTCCACACACTAGAGGCCCCTTCACTGGCAGAGACGAGGGGTGGGCAGGGGGGAAGCTTCGGAGCCATGGAGGAGAGCGCAGCAACAGGGGTGTAGAGGGCACAGCAGACAGATTCCCGCACAGAGGATTGGAGCCGACCAGCACTCACCAGCCCGAGAGGCTTGTCTGCTCACCCGCAGGGGCGGGCGGGGCTGGGAGCTGAGGCTCGGGCTTCAGATGTCAGATCCTAGGGAGAGGACTGGGGTTGGCTGCATGAATACAGCCTGAAGGGGGCTAGTGCACCACAGTTAGCCGGAAGGGAGTCTGGGAAAAGGTCTGGAGCTGCCTAAGAGGCAAGAGACCATTGTTTCGGGGTACGTGAGGAGAGGGGATTCAGAGCACCACCTAAACGAGCTCCAGAGACGGGCACGAGCCACGGCTATCAGCTCGGACCCAAAGGACGAGCATGAGACGCTAAGGCTGCTGCTACAGCCACCAAGAAGCCTGTGTGCAAGCACAGGTCACTATCCACACCTCCCCTCCGGGGAGCCTGTGCAGCCCGCCGCTGCCAGGGTCCCGTGATCCAGGGACAACTTCCTGGGGAGAACACATGGCACACCTCAGGCTGTTGCAATGTCATGCTGGCCTCTGCGGCCATAGGCTCACCCCACATTCTGTACCCCTCCCTCCCCCCGGCCTGAGTGACCCAGAGCCCCCGAATCAGCGGCTCCTTTATCCCTTCATATATGGGCAAAGAACAGCTGCCCTCAGGTGACCTACATGCAGAGGCAGGACCAAATCCAAAGCTGAACCCTGGGAGCTGTGCGAACAAAGAAGAGAAAGGGAAATCTCTCCCAGCAGCCTCAGAAGCAGCGGATTAAATCTCCACAATCAACTTGCTGTACCTGCATCGGTGGAAAACCTGAATAGACAATGAATCACCCCAAAATTGAGGTGGTGGACTTTGGGTTCGTATTCTGCATCTGATTTGTTTCTGGTTTTATGCTTACCTTAGTATTTAGAGTTTATTATCATTGGTAGATTTGTTTACTGATTTGGTTGTTCTCATCCTTTTTTCTTAATATATAGATATATTTTTTTTTCCTTTTTCTCTTTATGTGAGTGTGTATGTGTATGCTTCTTTGTGTGATATGGTCTCTATAGCTTTGCTTTTACCATTTGTCCCAGGGTTCTGTCTGTCCTTTTTTTTTTTTTAGTATAGTTTTTAGCGCTTGAAATCATTGGTGGATTTGTTTTTTGTTTTCGTTGCTCTCTTCTTTCCTTCCTTCTTTCCTTTTTTTTAACTTTTAATAATTTTTTTATTTTTCATTTTAAAAATTTTATTTTTCTTGCTTTCTTTCCTTTTTTCTCCCTTTTCTTCTGAACCATGTGGCTGACAGGGTCTTGGTGCTCTGGCCAGGTGTCAGGCCTGTGCCTCTGAGGCGGTAGAGACAAGTTCAGGACATTGGTCCACCAGAGACCTCGTGGCTCCATGTAATATCAAATGGTGAAAGCTCTCTCAGAGATCTCCATCTCAACTCTAAGACCCAGCTCCACTCAACAACCAGCAAGCTACGGTGCTGGACACCCTACGCCAAACAAATAGCAAGACAGGAACACAACCTCACCCAGTAGCAGAGAGGCTGCCTAAAATCATAATAAGGTCACAGACACTCCAAAACACACCACTGGATATGGTCCAGCTCACCAGAAAGACAAGATCCAGCTTCATCCACCAAAACAAAGGAACAAGTCCCCTCCACCAGGAAACCTATACAACCCACTGAGCTTAGCCACAGGGGCCAACACTAAAAACAACGGGAACTACGAACCTGCAGCCTGTGAAAAGGAGACCCCAAACACAGTAAGTTAAGCAAAATAAGAAGACACAGAAACACACAGAAGATGAAGGAGCAAGATAAAAACCCACGAGACCAAACAAATGAAGAGGAAATAGGCAGTCAACCCGAAAAATAATTCAGAGTAATGACAGTAAAGATGACCCAAAATCTTGGAAATAGAATGGAGAAAATATAAGAAACATTTAACAAGGACCTAGAAGAACTAAAGAGCAAACAAGCAATGATGAACAACACAAAAAATGAAATTAAAAATTCTCTAGAAGGAATCAATAGCAGAATAACTGAGGCAGAAGAACGGATAAGTGACCTGGAAGATAAAATAGTGGAAATAACTAAGACAGAGCAGAATAAATAAAAAAGAATGAAAAGAATTGAGGACAGTCTCAGAGACCTCTGGAACAACAATTACGCACCAACATTTGAATTATAAGGCTCCCAGAAGAAGAAGAGAAAAAGAAAGCGACTGAGGAAATATTTGAAGGATTATAGTTGAAAATTTCACTAATATGGGAAAGGGAACAGTCAATCAAGTAAAGGAGGTGCAGAGAGTCCCATACAGGATAAATCCAAGGAGAAACATGCCAAGACACATATTAATCAAACTATCAAAACTTAAATACAAAGATAAAATATTAAAAGCAGCAAGGGAGAAACAACAAATAACATACAAGAGAATCCCCATAAGGTTAACAGCTGATCTTGCAGCAGAAACTCTGCAAGCCAGAAGAGAGTGGCAAGACATATTTAAAGTAATGAAAGGGAAAAACCTACAACCAAGATTACTCTACCCAGCAAGGATCTCATTCAGATTCAACAGAGAAATTAAAACCTTTACAGACAAGCAAAAGCTAAGAGAATTCAGCACCACCAAACCAGCTTTACAACAACTGCTAAGGAACTTCTCTAGGCAGGAAACACAAGAGAAGGAAAAGACCCACAATAACAAACCCAAAACAATTAAGAAAATGGTAATAGGAACACGCATATGGATAATTACCTTAAATGTAAATGCATTAAATGCTGCAACCAAAAGACATAGACTGGCTGAATGGATACAAAAACAAGACCCGTATTTATGCTGTCTACAAGAGACCCGCTTCAGACCTTGGGACACACACAGACTGAAAGTGAAGGGATGGTAAAAGATAGTCCATGCAAATGGAAATCAAAAGAAAGCTGTAGTAGCAATTCTCATATCAGACAATATAGTCTTTAAAATAAAGATGATTACAAAAGACAATGAAGGACACTACATAATGATAAAGGGATCAATCCAAGAAGATGACATAACAATTGTAAATATTTACGCATCCAACATAGGAGCACCTTGATACATGAGGCAAATGCTAACAGCCATAAAAGGGGAAATCAACATTAACACAATCATAGTAGGGGATATTAACACCCTACTTTCACCAACGGGCATATCATCCAAAATGAAAATAAATAAGGAAACAAAAGCTTTAAATGATACATTAAACAAGATGGACTTAATTGATATTTATAGGACATTCCATCCAAAAACAATAGAATACACTTTCTACTCAAGTGTTCATGGAACATTCTCCAGGATAGCTCATATCTTGGGTCACAAATTAAGCCCTGGTAAATTTAAGAATATTGAAATCGTATCAAGTATCTTTTCCAACCACAATGCTAAGAGACTAGATATCAACTACAGGAAAAAATCTGTAAGAAATACAAACACATGGAGGCTAAACAATACATTACTAAATAACCAAGAGATCACTGAAGAAATCGAAGAGGAAATCAAAAAATACCTAGAAACAAATGACAATGAAAACACGATGACCCAAAACCTATGGGACGCAGCAAAAGCAGTTTTAACAGGGACGTTTATAGCAATACAATCCTACCTCAAGAAACACGAAAAATCTCAAATAAATAACCTAACCTTACACCTAAAGCAATGAGAGAAAAAAGAACAAACTAACCCCAAAGTTAGCAGAAGGAAAGAAATCATAAAGATCAGATCAAAAGTAAATGGAAAAGAAATGAAGGAAACAATAGCAAAGATCAATAAAACTAAAAGCTGGTTCTTTGAGAAGATAAACAAAATTGATAAGCCATTAGCCAGACTCATCAAGAAAATAAAGGAGAAGACTCAAATCAATAGAATTAGAAATGAAAAAGGAGAAGTAACAACTGACATTGCAGAAATACAAAGATCATGAGAGATTACTACAAGCAACTATTAGATACAAACAACTATATGCCAATAAAATGGACAACCTGGAAGAAATGGACAAATTCTTAGAGAAGCACAACCTTCCAAGATTGAAACAGGAAGAAATAGAAAATATAAACAGACCAAGCACAAGCACTGAAATAGAGACGGTAATTAAAAATCTTCCAACAAACAAAAGCCCAGGGACCAGATGGATTCACAAGCGAATTCTATCAAACATTTAGAGAAGAGCTAACACCTATCCTTCTCAAACTCATCCAAAATATAGCAGAGGGAGGAACACTCCCAAACTCATTCTACAAGGCCACCATCACCCTGATACCAAAACCAGACAAAGATGTTACTAAAAAAGAAAATTACAGGCCAATATCACTGATGAACACAGATGCAAAAATCCTCAACAAAATACTAGCAAACAGAAACCAAGAGCACGTTAAAATAATCATACACCATGATCAAGTGGGGTCTATCCCTGGAATGCAAGGATTCTTCAATATATGCAAATCAGTCAATGTGATAAACCATATTATCAAATTGAAGGATAAAAACCATATGATAAGCTCAACAGATTCAAAAAAGCTTTGGACAAAATTCAACACCCATTTATGATAAAAGCTCTCCAGAAAGTAGGCGTAGAGGGAACTTAACTCAACATAATAAAGGCCAAATAGGACAAACTCAGAGCCAACATCTTTCTCAATGACGAGAAACTGAAACCATTTCCTCTAAGATCAGGAATAAGACAAGGTTGCCCACTTTCACCAGTATTATTCCACAGAGTTTTGGAAGTTTTAGCCACAGCAATCAGAGAAGAAAAAGAACTAAAAGAAATCCAAATCGGGAAAGAAGTAAAGCTGTCACTGTTTGCGGATGATGTGATACTATACATAGAGAATCCTAACGATGCCACCAGAAAACTAATAGAGCTAATCAATGAATCTGGTAAGGTAGCAGGATACAAAATTAATGCACAGAAATCTCTTGCATTCTTATACACTAACAACGGAAGATCAGAAAGAGAAATTAAGGAAACAATCCCATTCACCATTGCAACAAAAAGAATAAAATACCTAGGAATAAACCTACCTAAGGAGACAAAACACCTGTATACAGAAAACTATAAGACACTGATGAAAGAAATGAAAGATGATACAAATAGATGGAGAGATATACCATGTTCTTGGATTGGAAGAATCAACATTGTGAAAATGACTCTACTACCCAAAGCAATCTACAGATTCAATGCAATCCCTATCAAACTACCACTGGCATTTTTCACAGAACTAGAACAAAAAATTTCACAATTTGTATGGAAACACAAAAGACACTGAATAGCCAAAGCAATCTTGAGAAAGAAAAACGGAGATGGAGGAATCAGGCTCCTGGACTTCAGACTATACTACAAAGCTACAGAAATCAAGACAGTATGGTACTGGCACCAAAACAGAAATATAGATTAATGGAACAGGATAGAAAACCAAGAGATAAACCCACACGCATATGGTCACCTTATTTTTCATAAAGGAGGCAAGAATATACAATGGAGAAAAGACAGCCTCTTCAATAAGTGGTGCAGGGAAAACTGGACAGCTACTTGTAAAAGATGAAATTAGAACACTCCCTAACACCATGCACAAAAATAAACCCAAAATGGATTAAAGACCTAAATGTAAAGCCAGACACTATAAAACTCTTAGAGGAAAGCATAGGCAGAACACTTCATGACATAAATCACAGCAAGATCCTCTTTGACCCACCTCCTAGAGAACTGGAAATAAAAACAAAATAAACAAATGGGACCTAATGAAACTTAACAGCTTTCGCACAGCAAAGGAAACCATAACCAAGACGAAAAGACAACCCTCAGGATGGGAGAAAATATTTGCAAATGAAGCAGCTGACAGAGGATTAATCTCCAAAATTTACAAGCAGCTCATGCAGCTCAATATCAAAAAAACAAACAACCCAATCCAAAAATGGGCTGAAGACTTAAACAGACATTTTTCCAAAGAAGATACACAGATTGCCAACAAACACATGAAAGGATGCTCAACATCACTAATCATTAGAGGAATGCAAATCAAAACTACAATGAGGTATCACCTCACACCAGTCAGAATGGCCATCATCAAAAAATCTACAAACAATAAATGCTGGAGAGGGTGTGGAGAAAAGGGAACCCTCTTGCACTGTTGGTGGGAATGTAAATTGATACAGCCACTATTGAGAACAGTATGGAGATTCCTTAAAAAACTAAAAATAGAACTATCATACAACCCAGCAATCCCCCTACTGGGCATATACCGAGAAAACCATAATTCAAAAAGAGTCATGTACCACATGACTAGGTTCATGAAGGTTCTGAAGAACCTAGGGGCAGGACAGGAATAAAGACCCAGATGCAGAGAATGGACTTGAGGACATGGGGAGGGTGAAGGGTAAGCTGGGATGAAGTGACAGAGTGGCATGGACATATAAACACTACCAAATGTAAAACCAATAGCTAGTGGGAAGCATTCGCATGGCACAGAGAGATCCGCTTGGTGCTTTGTGACCACCTAGAGGGATGGGAGGGAGACGCAAGAGGGAGGAGATATGGGGATATATGTATAGCTGATTCACTCTGTTATACAGCAGAAACTAACACACCATTGTAAAGCAATTATACTCCAATAAAGATGTTAAAAAAAAAAAAGTATTGCTTTTCCTTGCAGATGGAGGTATTGAGAATTATGTTGAGTTACTGCATTCTGAGATATCCAATCCTTGCTTATATCCCCATGGTACAGGGATTTCACACATATAGATACACAGTATATTTTGAAAACTAGTTAATTATTTTTATATATCCAAAATTAATGAGAGGGACTTCCCTGGTGGCGCAGTGGATAGGAATCTGTCTGCCAATGCTGGGGACATGGGTTCCATCCCTGGTCCGGGCAGATCTCACATGCCGTGGAGCAACTAAGCCCATGCGCCACAACTACTGGGCCTGCGCTCTAGAGCTCGAGAGCCACAACTACTAAACCCATGCACCACAACTACTGAAGCCCTCATGCCTGGAGCCCATGCTCCGCAACAAGAGAAGCCACCACAAGGAGAAGTGCACCACAATGAAGAGTAGCCCCCGCTCGCCACAACTAGAGAAACAGCAATGAAGACCCAATGCAGCCAAAAATAAATAAAAATTAAATCTTTAAGAAAAAAAATTAACCAGAATAGTTTTAATATACAAATAACTCATGACAATAGCTTTTATCTCTATTGGGGTCCCTCTAAGTCTCTGGGCCACAGTTGATTCAGTTGTAAAATGGAAAAATAATATGATAGCTGTATACACATGGTACTGACTTCTAATTCAGTGTGGGATTGCTTGTAGAAAAAACCATACTGGAGTATTTATAGAAGAAAATTTAAACTTTGATTTTTTTAATTAAAAAAATAAGCTTATGGTATTCCTCTGAAAGCCTAAATGTCTACAAGGCCCCAAACTGGGACATGACATCCTTCTTCCACACACAGGGCTCTTTAAGAAGTACCTTCTGTGTTATCTCTGGGTTCTGACTTTCATCTAGAAAGGAAGGCAGGAGACTATCATTATACTGAGAGTGAACTTAGTAACTACCACGATGCTAGGTATTCTCCCTTTCATACCTCATTTAATATTACAGAGGAGAGGCAAAGGAAATAATATATTTAAAATTACATCATAACTAAGTATTAAGCAAATGCTGTGTATTTCATTATTTCTTCATAACTTTTTCATGTGGAAAAATGAACAAATTCCTTAGGAAAGAGAGTTCTGAGCACTATGGAACTGAACAGTTTATTATTAATCACCTGCTCCTTTTTAGGCTCAGTCCCAAGTGATGCTGAGGGGTACAAACTCTACTGAAACACAAGTCCTTTTTATTCATTGATAGCCAACCATCTCAAAAAATTCTTTAATCTCTATCATTTTTTCACCTTACAAAACCTCATCCTCAAGCCTCCCACTCTGACTGGACACTGAAAACACTGAGGAAGTAGGAGGAGTTGCTAAGAACAGTAACAATGCTTTGAATGACATTGATAATAACTTTTGAGTATTTACTATACTCCAGGCACTATCTAATAGTACCTTCATTTAATAACCATATAAAATGGGTAGTATACCTGTTAAGCCCACTTTATGGATAAAAAGACAAAATCTCATAAAGGATTAATAACTGTCACAAGGCAAGCTAATAAGTGGAGGTGACAGATACAACCCCAGGCACTCTGGCTGTGAGTCTGTGCTTTGACATCTAGTCCTGAGGCTCTTTAATTATACAGTATGGGAATATATTAATAATGTTGGACTTACACCATTTTTAGAGCATATTTCTTTCTTTCACCCTTAAAATTTGGGAGAAACTTAATATTCTTCCTCTTTAATAAACGTCTGTATTTCTAAATTACATCTGCTTTGTAATAAGCAGGAAGCTAACTTTATCCTGTCTTAGAAACACTAATGGAGCTGTATGCACTAATGTAAAATAAGCAAGAGTATCTAACAGACACACGTGGGCACCTTATATCCAATAGAAACGTGTACTTTATATCCAGTAGACATATGTGCACATCTTGGGATGACTGTTTTGTACTAGGATTTAATAAAAAATGATTTCCATGATTACAGATGCAAGTATAAATTCGTTATTTGGGCCCTGTCTCTAAGTATTTCCTAAGAGAGTAGCTTGCACATAACAAGTGTTTATAAAGAAATTTGCGTGGGTGGAAAGAAGATGGAAAAAGTACAGAAAAAGAGGTAAATTGAAAAATGAAATTGAAAGCAATCATGATATACAAACTTAGTTACTGAAATATAACTGGCTTAAAGGATTATGCTTAAAACCAAGGTAAGTGGAACTCTCTGGGGGAACCAGTTACTAAGACTCACTTGGGCAACATGACCAGCATTGAATAGGATTCCTGACTTGCCTCAATAGAGAATATGGTCTCATCTCTCACCAAGTTTCTGATCTTTGAATTTCTTACTTGACTTAATGTTTTTTTTTGTTGTTGGTTGTTGTTTTTTTGTTTGTTTGTTTTTTGCGGTACGCAGGCCTCTCGCTGTTGTGGCCTCTCCCGCTGCGGAGCACAGGCTCCGGATGCGCAGGCTCAGCGGCCATGGCTCACGGGTCCAGCCGCTCCGCGGCATGTGGGATCTTCCCGGACCGGGGCACGAACCCGTGTCCCCTGCATCGGCAGGCGGACTATCAACCCCTGTGCCACCAGGAAAGCCCTGATGTATGTTTTTTAATTGGGGTTTTGTTCCATTGCGTAATAGAATATTTAAGTCTCACTGATGTTCTGACTAAGCTCAGTGACATATAGGCAATTATGGAATCCTTTAGAAATAACAGTTGTTAACAACTTACCCAGGTTCTTAGAATCAGCCTTGAGCCCTGAATAGATACCAGTAGATTCAGGACCCCTGATCTAATCAGTTGTCCAATTTTCTTTTGCTGCTTCATAACTGGTTTTTGGTAGTCCCTAATATACTTCTTCCCTTTCATTACTGACTACAAACCTTTATTCAGAATCCTATACAATTGCTTCTTAAGATACCATCAAAGACAAATTCTCTGGAAACTGAACTTTTATGGTCAAACAGCATTGTTAAAAAAAAAATTAAGTTCACTAAAAAGTGTGACTGAACTTAGACTAATTTTATTCAACATAGCTGGATGAATGAATACTGAATGGAACTGTGCATAGGAAAAAAATGCAACCGTTTTTCAGAAATAGAGTTTGAAAACATTCAGCTTATTTCCAGAAAAGAGTTATTGTCAGATTTGTGGTCAGTTATCAAGTGCACTGCTGCCCTTACTCTTATCAATTAAATGTATGTCCATTCTTTGATACCTAGATAAATCAAACTTCTGGGAAGCCTTCACTGATCACATTAGTCCACAATGATTTCTCTCCCCATTCAACTCTAGTGTGACTCTCTGAATCACACCGCTCAATAGTGTTTATATGCTTCTTAACTTTGTTCCATGTATTCAGTCATATTTAATCAACAAAATTGGAAGCTCTTCAAGGGCAGAGGTCAGACTTCATTTGTTTTTCATACTCCCCCAGGTACTTAGCACCAGTGTCTGCCATGGAAATACTCTGTTGAATGATTCAGTGAATCAAGTGCCAGGTTATTACTCACTTTGGTATCTAGACCCTTAAGCAGGGAGAGATAGGGCCCCAAAGTGGAAAGCAAGATTTGTCTCAACAGAACTGGACAAACAATTCAAGTCAATTCAGATCAATGAACATTTATTACCCAGACTGCTGCAGTCTCCACTGATCTCTGTTTTCTTTGAACTTCTGAGCACTCTTGTCTCTAATACTCAACAAAACATTTACTCATGTGTTCTCTTCTACCATGATTTAACTGTTCTGGGTGTATTTGTCTCATTTCCCCTCCATTAGGGTGTATGAGGTTTAGCCAACTGATAATCACTTACATTTAACCATTTTGACCTACACATATTTCAACACTGTGTGGATCTAAAACATTCTTTAAAGCAAGATCTATGTCATATTTCATTTATCAACCAGCCTTTTCCCAGTCTGAGAGCTTGGTGGGTGTTAAAAACATATTCAATCAATTCAAACATGAATCAAGGGTCAAAGTGTCAGAAATTATGCTTTATGATAAATGATTTAAATGAATTGATATTTATTATGTTAGCAATACTTTGTTTCTTTGTACCTTCAAAAAATGTATGTGTGTGCACATATATACACACACATGTTTTTCATTATGTCTATATCTACATTTATATTTATATGAGAATTAGCTTTGTTAAAAAAAGCAATCAGCCATGGATCTTGCTACTCAAAAATTAGAATATATGAGAACTTGTGATAAGTAAAAGGGAGTGCATTCTCTCAGACAAAGTACAGAATCGAGTCATACCACAGAAGCTTGGATTCTAAGAGGTCTGCCATCCGAGCCAGGCAAGTCAGTGAACGAACGCTTTGGAGTATATGGTCTATTCAGTGTTCGATGATTTTTCCAGAAAAGCGATTTCACTAGCTGCACTGATATCCTATTTTAGTATCTAATTTCCCTGGCCATCAAGAAATTCCTTTGTATGTCTAACATAAATGTCTTAGTACAGTTAAGTCTATTTTTTCTTATTTAGCCCTCTGTAAAGCTACGTCACTACTGATCAACTGTTTCCTCCTCTCCCTTGGCTGGCTGGATTGTGAGAAGATTTAGGAACTGCCATCTAGTTAACAAGCCCTAAGGAACCTGCATGCACCATCCGTGCTCATTTAATACCTGCTTTAGAAAAATCTTAGCTTAAGAGAAGAAAATGTGGTAGTGTTTCGAAGTGATGGAAATAAAATGTAGTGAATGTATGAAAAAGTATGTAGTGACTCGGGTTCAAAACACTGGCCGTACAAAGAATTGTTATTATAATTACTGTCAGTGGTGAAAGACAACCTTTTTGCAACTCTCTCTGCAAAATATCTGTGAAATATGTCCTGAAAACAGTCTGGCTTCTGACTAACTGTCAAACACAGCCCTCAAATACAGAATTCTCCCTTCATGAGTGCTTTTGCTTCGTTTCTGAAACCTGTCAAGCAGCCATGCCACTTATTTCCTCCCTTGCTTCCTCTCTCCCTGACCCAACATGACATGTCCTTAAGAAACAGTTTAAGAGTCTCTCCTCCGTGAAGACTCCTCTCTCCTTTGATCTTCTTTTGTGTTTGTAACCAGACTCCAGCATTATGTTAGCTGAAGATTTCATTTCTTTTTTGATTCATGTGATTTAGTCTCCTCTCCCTAGTTACACCGTAAAATCCCTTAGGGCAACAATACACATTAATTAAGTTTCCGACAAAATTATTCTTCTTTTCGGTCTCTAAGAGGCAAAACAGAAGAACTTCTGTGTAGTAAAACGTGTGCACGCGCGCACACACACACACACCAGAAATCATTGGCAATTCAGACCAAATATTATGAAAACAACAAGCCAGAATTCCCCTATATGTACAACTGTTGGTTCCTGGCTTCCGTTAACTTGACATTCTTGAGCTATCCATTTGTCTGATCCAATATTGGTAAGCAGCAGAGAAATAATGATTGCTTCCTAAATATGCCATCACAAGTTTGGCACGGCACGATAAAAAATGTGAGTCTCTAACCCCTGTCTCAACCACATACTGAGAATGTTTTAAAGCCTACTTCAACCACACACTGAGCGTATTTTATTGGACTTTCTCACTATATCAGGGCAGAATTTTCTTTAGCTGATTGTGCCTGTGCACCCGTAACTCCTTGTTTTAATTCATTCTTTCAACCAAAACCTATAAAACATTCTATGCATCAGGTAATAAAAGACAGTAACACATTAAAGAAGTAAGAAACACGGGCTCTTGATCCAAACCATGGAATGAGCGCCATCACTTACCCAAAGTGTGGTCTTAGGAAGGCTACTTAATCTTTCTGATCCTCAGGTTTCTCAGCTGTAAAATAGGGACAGTAATAATATTTATATCACAGAGTTGCCTTAGGGGTAAATAATTTAATATATGTTAAGAAGTTAGAATATTACCTAGTACTTAGAAGCACTATGTAAGTATTAGCTTTTAATTTTATAATTAATTATATTAAAATGTTTTTTAAAAGCTTTAAAAGACTCAGTGCATTCCCCATGGGACAACTGGACCCATAAAACATATGGGATGATGGATACAAAGGGGATATAGACAAGGGACAATAGAGGCACGGGGCAAGGAGTGCTTCTGTTGCTGAGGGAATCAAAAGACTTTCATAGAAGAGGGGCTAAAGGTGATTTTTGAATGAGGAAAAGGAGTTTTTAACATGCAAAGTAAGGGGAGGCAATTCTAGGCAGAGGGAACATTTATGCAATGTTGTATGGAATTGTACTACGGGACAAGGCAGACAGCACAAACAGACCATTGAGACACAGTCTCTGCCCTATGGAAGCTAATGTGTAGGGAAGATGGAACATGTGATAAATAACCACAGCACTGAACAGAGTGTATAATGAATTTCCTGTGAGCACTGAAAAGTAGTAAATAGTCAGGCATCTGTATCTGTCCTTTATTGAGTATCATTAAGTCCTCACACCAACTCTATATTGTGGATGTTTTCCCCATTTTACAAATAAAGCAGCTGAGGCATAGAAAGACTGAAGAAAGATCTACCCAAGGTCATACAATCAGTTAGTGGTAGAATGAGATTTGCAACCAAAATTCATCTAATATTATGAAATTAACAATAAACTATGTTTGTTTATATTTAAGCCATATATTAATGAAAGAGTAGAATCTGTATGAAGAAAATTAAGGGTTGACAGGTGGTATTAGGTGCTTGGTCCCCAAGAGAAATATTTTGAAAAAGCAATCAAAACTGAGAATCAGTTTATTTAAAGTAGACTTTCTTTTCTCTTAAATAAAGCATCTCTGAAGTGGCTGCTTTACCATCTAATACATACATTTGAGGAGAAAGGTAGGTAGGTAGGTAAATAGGTAGATAGATAGATGTAATTTTTTGCTACCTAATATGCTAATTATTAATAGAATACATGTGAGATTTACTGAATTACTCTCTAAAATTGTTTTTGACAGAGCTTTATCAAAATAAAACTAAGACCTTGGTAAACATTAATCACTCTAGTATAAATTGTTGCTTTGAAGGTTGTATATGAATTGTTTGCCTTATGTGTCCTCATGGACAATTTAGATAGAAAAGGAAATAATATGAAAAAGAGGAGGGGGAGAAAATTTGGAGAAACAGGTGTGTTATTTTTCTACCAATCACCTCAATCCTATTGACCTTTGCTTCAATTTAAGCTATTCGGGTCCATTCTGTTTGCTTTTCATTCTCTGTGCTGATGTGTTTTCATTTCTGCTCTTTTGTTGACTTTTGGTTCCTGTTTCACTGAAGTTCATGGCTACCTGGCTACTTCCTCCACCCCCCTGCCCCTACCCAAACTTCTCTATAGGAGGCTGGGTCTTCATACGCATAACTAAGTGGGAACACTAACGCAGTTACCCAAATAGTCAGATAAATGCATTTACAAATCTGAACCATCCATCTAATTACTTCTTTTTTCCACTTTACTTACAGCATCTGTACTATGAATATGGTCAATCACTTTCCAGCTGAAGCCACAATTATGCCCATGAACATTCACTCCCTTCAGCCAAAGAATCAATTTAACTGACTTTCCCCCCACTGACTTGAGTGGTCAGTGGGAGTGAAAGATTAGTTGTTTCAGAGTTTTGAAGAGAAAGCTTTTGGATTTATGTTATAAAAGCATCTCTTTAACTAGTTCTGGTAGCTCTCTGATGCTTCATGCACTCTGTGCAGTTACTAAAGACTCTCTCCATGAGTGAGTGGCAGCGCAGCTCTAAAACAATTACAAGCATTTAAAAAGTAATTATCAGAGAATTCTAATGCAAAAAAAATAATATCTATTTTGACTACCATGAACAACCCTGTACAAACATTCCTCCCCCTCTCTCTGTCATAGACGTGGCTCTCCATTTCACAGAAGATTTAATTACAAATTTGTCTTCCTCATCTTCTGGGCCCACACTGCTGCTTGCGAAAAAGAGAGATAATACAGGTAGTAGTGGCAGAAGGGTCAGAGTCAAGAAAGGCAGAAAATATAGATTTAAGGTTAGGGAGGATATTTTTTAATAGAAGTGCACATGGCCTTGTAACCTTTAAGCTAAAAATGTGTTATTTAGAAATCATCTGTAATTATATTCTGAGAGAGGAAGTTGACTAATCATAACTAGCTCTATTCCCTTTGTTGCTTTATACGAAATATATTTTAAATAATATATTTTTTTAATTAATAACACTTTGGATTTCATTTTTTGTTTAATTCCTTTTTCTCTTAATGAAATAAGTGATACCACCTTTTGGTACATATCCCTATAAATACTGGCATGTAAATATAATATTTCTGATTTATTTGCTGTTTTATTAAATTCTATTAATTTTGTGGAAGACAATTTGAAGACATAGGATTATATGCGTTTGTTAAATGCACGTGAACACTCTTCTCTGAAAATACTACCATCCTCTGAACCTGTGTTGTACACTGTGGTAGCCACTAGCTACAGGTGGCTACTGAGCCCCTAAGATGTGGCTAGGATGAATTGAGATGTACAGGAAGTATACAATACACACTGAATTTTGAAGACTTAGTTAAAAACAAAAACAGACCGCAAAATATCTCAGTAATTTTTTATGTTGATTATTTGTTGCAGTGATAATACTGGGTTAAATAAAATATCTTATTAAAATTATGCCACCTATGTCTTTTTCTCACTGTGACAACTAAAAAATTTTAAATTTCCTATGTGGCTTGCATTATGTTTTTAGTTGGTAATACTGGTCTAGATAAGGGAGGGCTGCCTCCTAACTCTGTAAAGGCATTGAAAGAAGAGACCATTTATTCTGTAAGATCTTGGCCTCAATGGAGATGGAAACTGGCACTTCTGGGAGGAACGAAACTGATTACTGACTGAATTCTTTATTAGTCTTGGAGTTAGAATGCTCCTTAAGTCCACAATGGCGCCTACTAACTAAATTTTTGGCAGAAAAATAGTGCCATTTCAGCTACAGAATAAAATATTAAGTCCATCAAAAAGAACATTTGGTTGGAAGGAATAGAAGAGGGAGGCAAGAAATAATAAAGCAAGCCAAAACATCAATTGAACTTAACCTTTAAATAGAAAAAATAAACAATTGCCAGTTTGGTACCATTTAAGTGGAGAAAAGACAGCCACATAACTTGATTAATTATGCACTTACTGCCAAGAAGAAATCTATATTTCCATTTGTTTCCCCAGTCAGTGACCTGCTGAGGAAATTCTGTGGTTTAGCATAAACTAGACTTTTGTTCTTATAGCACAACTTTTGGAAATTCTACTTTTCTTTGGTAAGACTTTCCTCTTACTGGTACCTTAATAAATAGAAGCACTTCTATCACTATGTTTTTCTTTTTTACTCCTCTTGTCTGGGCTAATACTACACTCCCTGAGAATAAATTATTCAGTGGTGAATTCTCTCAGCATACCATCTAACGTTCTGGGAGAGAGCTTACCATCCACACAATACAGTAAAAAGTAAACCATGAAATAGAAGACCAATGACATAAGTAAAAGGTAGTCTGTTATTATAGTCAGAGAACTTTATTTTAAAATATCTCATCCAATAAAATGCAGAAAATTACCATGTCCAATCAGCCAAATTGAAAGCCTGGCTCCTGTCTTAACAATTCCTTGTTTGGTGACCACCTTCCATTCTTTTGAAACACAGGGGAGAATGGTTGTCATGAAAGTGTAATGCTTCTCCTGGAAATGCTAATCCCTGTTGCCACTTTATCATCCCAAGAACCCTCTAATGGGAATTTCATTAATATAATGATGGCATTCTTTTCTGGAGAGAAAAGATCTCCTCCGCGTTTGGAGAGATGATCTCCTCTGAAATAGTTAAAACTCTAAATCATTCTCAAGCGTCACAATACCTTGCTATGAGTCGGGCAATGACACATGTGGCCAGTTAAATGAAGAAAAAAAGTCATCAGACAGGATTATAGCTGCTTCTGCAAATAGCTTGAGTCTATACCGATACCAATATTTTCTGCTCAAAATAAATTCAATAAGCAGTACTTTCACATGATAAGTAACATAGGGGGTTGGGTTTTTTTAGGGTTTTTTTTTGGCTTACCTTTATTGGTTTATTATAAAGGACAAAAATTAAGAACAGTCAAATGGAAGAGATGTACAGAAAAATGTTTGGGGATGGGGGGAGGCATGCCCTGCCTTGGGTGCATCACCCTCTCAGCACGTCAATGTGTTTACCAATCCAGAAGCTTCAGAAGATAATAGCACATTTTTATATCATTATATACTTTAAAATTATGTTTGGCTTATCAGTATTTTTAACCTATTTTAAATCAAAATATAAAACTAACTTCTATACATCCATACTATCCACAGCTTCAACCTACATACCATCCCACTAAAGGGCAGTCAGTATAATCTCCAGGTACCTGAATTTCAGGACTGGTCCTTGTCCAGACAAAAAGCACATGCCTCTGGCCCTTTCTCCTCTGAAATATGACTTTTCATGTTGAGACTCTACTCTGGGTGGTCATACTTCTCCCTCTACCTGGATTAAGAGATTTTCTTTTGTGCCGTCTTGGTACCCTGCATGGATTCCTATTATAGCCTTTATTATGTTGAACTTGAAATTATCTTTTTATCCGGCTGTCACTTGAACTAAGTTCCCCTTAAAGTAGGGACGGTCTACCTACATCACCAGTACCTACAGTACTCAGACTGTAGATGGTGGTTAATGTATTGTTGAGCTTTTTACAAACAAATGCTGGCTAAATTAGATCCCTGCCTCAGGAGGAAATTTTTCTCCTATGTTCTTATTCATAGTGCTTTGTATCATGCTTCCAATAAAGAGTTCAGTAGAAGTGTTTCATAGGTGCATAAAATGTATGCCAATGGAACAAAAGGACTTGGAGAGTATAGGCAAGAGAAGGAAAGTAGTTACTTAGTGCTGATGAGTTCTTCTGATAAAGCCCTTAAAAAGCATTCAACCTCAGAGCAAGCAATGGACAGCATATGTAAATTTGATTCCTGTAATTTGCCTCAGTTTGCATGTGCCTCCCAGAATGTGAATGTCTTGCTATACAGTGTGTGATTCTACTAGTTAAATATCTGTCTATCTAATCTATTTGGGATAAAGACCAACAAAAACCCACCTCACCCACCACCAAATAAACAGTCGTCTAATCCAATACATAAGAAATATTGCCTGATGATGAATATTGAAGAGTGGTATTTTGACTACCAATTTTACATGTTTTTATGAAAGATTTAGGGATGTTCAAAAGTAGTCAGACTTCACAAATTTTCTCTATTCCTTAATAGTGATTAAGAGCATAAACTTTTCATATCAGATGGATCTGAAGTCAACACCTGCTTCTATCACAGATTAGCAGTTGAACTGGGAAAGTTATGTAATGTTTTGGGGCTCTAGTTTTCTAATTTGTAAAATGGGGATAATAATAGGGTTGTTGGGAAATTAGATGAAGAATTATATACAGAGAAGAGCTCATCTATAGATGTTACTAAATATTCTATTATATGCTGGGCACATTAATGGCAGTGCATTTAGCTACTGGTGTTATTATTCTTATTTCCAATTGTCTTATTGCCCTGCTTTACTGACTTGCAGCTCCTTGAAACCCACTGAGCAATTCTTTCCCTGGTGATCACTTCACTGCAAAGTTCCAGTACCTCAGAGTGACAGTAATTTTCTTAAGTCTACATTATAACCAAATGGAACATTCTGGTAATTTTATTTAAATTCAAAGGGGAAATTTTGACTTCTGTAGTTATTAAGCATTCCCAGTATTTTAAAAAGTGGTTAAATGTCATTTGTTATACTTTATCTCATATTCTCCATAGGAACATTTTTTTATTATATTAAAAATAGTTTCTTTCTAAAATTCTGAAAATAAATGAACAAAAACCCCATCATTAAATTTCTCATTGGACCATTAACTAACTAGAATATGAAATACATTTCACAATCACTTTGGAATTTGTATATTATTGATCTGCAGGACTCAATACAAGAAAAACATAGCTCTAAAGTAGACTTGGAGGGAGAAAAATGTTATTTTTTGTTTAAATCTTATACTAGTTACTCATCTCGTTCTACACTATACTCAGAGTAAGGACAATAATTTCTCATTTAATGAAAGTTTAATATTTTTAAAAACTTGAAATTTATCACTAGACATTATAATGTATAAAAATGTAGTCATAGATTGACTATACTTGAAAATTCTTAATTATAGTTTTAAATTGGGTAAATGGTCATTAAGTTGGGTAACGGCCCCTTACAGAGGAACTGGTGATTGATACACAGTAAAGTTGCCATATTCAATATTGCTCTAATAAAGGATTTATCTTTGATCCATATTTCCAAGATTAATGACTGACTAGTTTACTTTAGTATAATATCTCATGGAGGCCCTATTCTCTGTTCTCAAATTTCTATTTTTAGAGACCAGCTTTAGCACAAGAACTATTTAAGATTCAGGTTCATGCAAATTCCCAATGGCAATTATCTCTTATTTGCAATATTTCTAGTGTACACATTAGTTAGTTTCCTAATCCAGAGACATTTTTGACATCTTAGCATTATCCATTGCTGAACATGTGAAATTAACATAACATTTTTTCATATCTTTTGGGGAAAAACTACCTTTCATCTAAGGATCAGGTACAATGAGCATTTAGTTGAATGACATTCTACCTTACAGTCCAAAATGAACCCAATTTGAAGGTCAATTTCTTCCTTTCTTTCTTTGTTAATAACAAAATAACTCATTAGGTTTATGGTCAGATCATTAATGCAATCTCAATTATAGTCCTTCCAATTGGTTCAAATTGATAACATCCCATTTTCAAGAATCACTATCTGCAGAGAGGTTGTCAGATATCTCTATTCATGCTCATCAACTGTCCTGATGTCCTGGTGTTGCAAGAGAATGGTAACTCCCTAGGAGAGGTTCACACAAAATCAGACTCATCTAGGTGCTAATTAAAAATGCAGTTTTTTCAGTCTTACACCAGAGGTACTGAATATAAATTTCTGAATGCAGAGCAAGGAAATCTACATTCTGAATGCAGAGCAATAACACCTACATTTTAAATATTTCAAAGGTAATCATTTTATTATGCACTAAGACATAACTGGTAAAGTCAATGGTTAGATCACCATATCAAGAAATACCCCATCAAATGTGTTTAACATGTAACTAATTGACCACCTATATTGGATCACATATTTTCAGGTCTGGGTTACAGGCAATACATATAGACTGGTTGGAAGTAGCCAGAGTAAAAGCTGTATTAACCATCAAGTTGAAGTGTTCTGCTCAGTTAAAACAACAGCACTGAAACTAGTTGAGGAGGACAGTGATGCCTATTTTAGTACGAAGAGGTGAAACAAGCAAATGCTTATAAAATAAACAAGCCACAGTTTCCTGCAAACTGGCAGAATCACTTTTTGAAACATGAGTGGTAGGGCAAAGGCAAGCATCAGTGTATAAGGAGGACTTAAGGACTTAAGCAGAACCTGCTCCCTGGAAGTCAGTTAGGGAAGGTAAGTGCAAACAACTGAGAAGCTGGAGAGCCCAGAGAGAGGAAGAGCTTTTTCCCTGAATCATTTTCCTACACATGACCTTCTCCATTGCTTCAGTGAATACGCACACAGTTCAAAACATTTGCTTTGAATCTCTGTGGAATCGGCCTGACTAAACCAATCGTGGTCCTAGACCAGCAGCACAGGCCTCACATGGGAGCTTGTTTCATACACAGAATCTCAGATCGCCCACACACTGGTGGACTCAAGCCTGCAGGTTAACCAGATGCCCACGGGATTCATATTTCCATAAAATTCTGAGAGGCACAAATATAAAGAAGTTACATCTGCCTTCTCACTACCTTGTGCCGCTTACTCTTCTCTCTTCCAAGCATGTTCTCCTAATCTACTTTTCATTCTGCTTCCCAACATCTTATAAGAAGCTTTCGTAGGGAACCAGGTTTCAGTAAACCCTCTCTCCTAAGAACATATATGAATTTTATTTAGACACTTCTACATTAATTTATATTTATGCTTTTCTTTTAATTGAGGAAAAATACTCTGTTTTTGTACATTTGTATCTTCAGCATTCAGCAGTGTGCTTGTCTTACAATTCATGATTTATGGAATTTCATGGATTTAAAAATCCAGATGATCTGGAAATCAAGTGATATGGTCAAAAACAGCAAATCTTCATAGAAGAGTATTAGGATGACAAAGAGGTCTATCTATTGCAAATACTAACTCAATCGACACTGAAAAATTAGGAAAAATTATATCATTGCGATGATGATTGCTTTGTTTTCATTTCCAGTGATGTATCTGTTAATTGTTCACAGGCCTATTAAACTGGCATATGATCTAACAGTAGAATGCCAAAGAATCAGACTAAATTTCAATTTTTCCCTAATGTTTATTTTGTAAATTCAAGGAAAAAAATGAAATTATACTTTTAAATGAACAAATAAAGCCATATATGTCAAATGGAAATAACATGCATTTATCATTGAAAAAAAAATATTTCCCTTCTTTTCTTATTAGGTCTCCTGTGTAGCTATTGCTGTAGTTAATATTTCTCTTCTGAAACTGCATAGCAAAAAAAAAAAAGGCTAAATTATTCAATAACTGAAAACTTAAGAGCTGGAATGACTTATACATCTAAATTATAAATTTTATTTTAAATAATATGTGAGCTTATGCACAGAGTACTATAAAATGTCAAATTCCCTCCTGAGAATTCTTCCTCAGGAAAATAATTGTATTACAGCGCGATAGTAATTTAAAAGGACCAGCCATTGGATTAGAAGCAACTTTTATTGTTCTTTTTTCCTTTTAGTTTCTACAATAAACAAGCATTTCTATTTTAATAACATGTTTTAAGTGAAATGCAACAAAAAGTATCCTCTAAACACCAGCAAATATTCATTAGACTACACAATGTACAATAAAGACACAGCTTTGAGCTATGACTACAGTCTATGAATGTGATTATTTTGCTTCTTTAATGACAAAATCAGTCTGATAATTGTCAGATTAGTAGGCACTTTGTCAAACCATGTTAAATGTAACCAGTTTAACTGACTTTATTGTTTTAAATCTATCTGATTAAATAGCATTTTTACTTTAGTTTTTAAAATATTTAAATGTCAGGGTGAAAAAAATCGTACAAGAGGACTTATAATAAACAGTTGTTCTTTCATCATCTTCTTCCCACCGACGCCAACCCTACTCTTCCATTTTAATCTTTGATGGTTATTTCAGTAATTTAAAAGTGTAAGCTTAAACTACTATTTCCTAATTTAGATAAAACCCTCCTGCTATGTAAGGTGATAGTTTAACTTATGTCTCACCTCCTTTTTCTTTCCTCTTCTTCCTCATTTATATAGTTTGTCTGAGGTCTTGTATAATCAAACCTCTATTATTACTTCATGTTCCATTTACTTTCCACATTATCACTTGGCATTCTATTATGTAAGATGAAAATATTAGCACACTTACATTTTCTCATTCCTTTCATTTGCTAGTTTTTATGAGATGGACCCACTCTTTTTCATTTCCAAAGCGTATGTATATTTATGTGCATATGTGTATTTAAAATTTTTTTGCCATGCCTATGTCTCTCTTGATCAAACTTTTTAGAGTTTTTACTATTTTACTGGTATTTTTAAAAACTGGGTTCTGAATGTTTTGATCATCTCCATTGCGTCTTTGTTGGTTTTCATAGCATTCTTCCCTTTGATGGTAGTAATTAGGATTTTTTTTTAGTTGTCTTCTATTTACTATCAAATGTCTCCTTCCTTCCCTGTCAATTGTGTTTTCTTTCTTTGGTTAGCTTATACAGGTATTTCTCATTCTGCTGGTGACCCTTTGATATCCACGTAAGAATAGGAATAGTGTTATTAATGCTAGTATTCTCCCATAACCAGCCCTAACATGGAGTGTCAGGATTTGTGCTCTTGTTAAATCTCTCCTCTTACTAAGAAGATGGGGAAATGCCATATGCGTCGGCAGGGTTTGATAACCAGCATGAATTCAGCAGAGAGAGAGAACTAGCCATTAGATTATTTACTCTCAAAATTGTAGAATAAAGAGTTTTATTCTTTGATGTCTATGCTAACAGTGGGAGCCTTAGCTCTCCACAGTCTGCAAAATATGTTCAGTGTAATATCTTCTGGTTTTTGCTCAGGAGAAAACACCAGGATGTTGGTAGCTGTTAGTGGAATAACTAGGGGCTGGGAGAGGGATGATGAGGAGTAGGAGAGGAAAGCCCTAGAGCAGCTGTTTCATAGGCAGCTTTCCAATGAACTTCCGTTTGTCCAGCCCCTTTCTCAACTAATCACCCAGCACTGTGGACACCAAGATTGAAGTCTTTCTACAGTTCATTCATTGGAGCTCCCTTCCACATTATTTTGGCTAGCATCGCATTAACATGATTCTGTTCTGTTTTCACTTATTATCAGGCTTCCGTCAACTTCCTGCCTTTTTTAGTGTGCTGAAATATACTCATGGGCCTGTCTTATTCTTTTGGCTGCTCCTATGGATTTACTTTGTTCTTTTCCCAATTACTGTTATAGCTTAAGAATTATGTTAGTTCAAATGTATAGGTTGAGATAACATTTAATTCAGAATGCTACTAAGAATCTGAATAAGATTTAGAACTCCGTGGTAAAAACTCTTTCTCATCCTAACAATGTAATGCCATAAGTAGTAATAATAATCATGATAACTTCTACACACAAAAAATTAGTATGTATTCCCCCAAATTGAGCTGGGTGTGGTTTTCCTTCTTTCTCCAGGGTGCCTCTTGGTATGGTTTTTATGTGATTATATGCCAGCAAAAATGCAACTGTTTATAGGTCATGTTAAAAAAATATGTCCAGCTGAATCTAAGGGACACATAGCTAAGCATTCTGTATTTAGAATATACAGAATATATTTTAAACACTATTTTGTATGCTTTTATCATGCAAGACAATGGATTATACGTTTCACATGTCAGAGGTTATTTAATATTGACCACACTCCACTTACCACGTGTTAGAATATTTGCTCTCTTTTTACAAATGAGGAAACTGAGACTCAGACTTATTAAGTAATTGTATCTGTTAAGCTTCTAATAGTAGTGGCTCCTCAACGCTACAGCTTGGGCAGCTATGGAGAAAAACAAGGCTCTACGGCTAGAGCTGACTCTGGGGAACTTACAGCCAGGCTGATGAGACAGAATTGAGGCAATGGGAGCCTGAGCTCCAACGAGAGCAGGGTGTGATCCCTCATCCTGTTCCTGGCTATGGCTGTCATGGAGTCAAGCTCCTAGAAAGGGAAGCAAGGCTTCATCCTGGACCACAATGATGTTATTCAGATGATGAAAATTCATGCTCTCGACAGACCATCTCACGGCAGATATATTTAATCTAGGCATGCAAATTTTCTGAGCAAAACAACAGAGTGGAGAGACTGATTACACCCAAACCTCACATCTCTGGACATAGGGACTGACACAGACACAAAGACCAGTCTAGCAACAAACAATCTCAAACTAATCTGAACACACTGATTGTCCAATCTGCACCCTCCCCAGCACCCAGCACTCTAGAAGCTCCCTGCCTTGCCTACAGCGCCTAGGCTTCCAACCCCTGCCCTCCTCGCCAAGAAAAGTAATCTGGGCTGAGGTCATCTTCCATATGCAGAAGGTGACTGTCCATGCTCTGCTATATAACATACCTAGGCTCATCTGGGCAGTTGTGTGCATGTGCTCATTCTAGCCAGCACCCAGTGATCTCCTGAATAGCACAACTGCAAATTTATAGTCTCGTGACAGGTGATGGAACATAATTTTATTTTTAAATATGCATGCATTTCTGAACATTAACTTTATTTAAAATTAATCTTAAATTTCTAAATTGTTAACTGTCATATTTTGAAGTTAACATGTCTATGTAATGTCTATTAGAATTCTGTTAATTTTGACTGTTTTAAAAACAGATTTTTTTCCAGCAGAATCTGCTTCTACCTTTCAAAACATGCATTTAATGTGTTGCTCTCTTAGACTTTTATTATTTTATAGAGAAAAAGATCATAAGTTATATTTGAAAAATGGAATACAACTCAGCACTAAAAAGGAATGAACCATTGATGCACAAGGCAGCTTACATGAATTTCAAGGGCATTAAGCTAAAGAAAATAAAGTCAAACTCAAAAGGTCACGTAATGCATGATTCTATTTATATAATAGTATTGAAATAACAAAATTATAGAAATGGAAAACAGATTAGTGGTAGCCAGGGATTGGCAGTGGTGGGAAGGGGATGGGTATTATAAAGCAGTAGCACAAGGGATATTTGTATTGATTGTGATTATTTTTTATCTTGATTGGTTTGCTGGTTACAGGAATCTCCAGGTGATGAAATGACATAGAACTTTATACACATATTGCACCAATGTCACATTCCTGGACTTGATACTGTATTCTAATTATGTCAGATACAACCACTGGGGGAAAGTGGGCTAGGACTCTTTTGTACTATCTTTATGACTTTCTATGAATCTGTAAATACTCGAATAAAAGAGGTTTAAAAAAAACAAAATTGAAAGAAACATTTAAATAGAAAAAAGTACATTATATTTAGGAAAAAAAATACAATTGGCTAGTACAATGTATGTTTGCTTGATACAACTACTAGAGAGACAGCACAGCCTGCTGGTTAAACACATGAACTCTGGAGGTCGATGACTTACAAGCTTTGTGACTCCGGGCAAATTTTTTAACCTCTCTGTCCCTCAGTTCCCTTATCTATAAAATTTACGTAATAGAGGTACCTACTTTGTAGGGTTGACATGAAGACTAAATGCATTTCAATTTGTAAGGCATATAAGCAGTGCTAAGAACATCATAAGGGGCTTGTTAGGTATGTAAAAATATAGACAGTAATATCGTTACTATAAGAGTTTAAATAATTAATACAACAAATATGTATTGACTGCCTACTATTAGGCAGACACTATTCTAAGTGCTGGAGATAGAGCTGTTAAAAAAATAAAGCCCCTGGTCTCTTCCTGGAATTTACATTCTAGAAGAAAAGAAAGAAAATAAGCAAATTAATAGGTGATATAATAGCAACCTAAGTTAAAAAATAGAAGAATACAAAGGAAAGCTTGGCAAAGGTTAGAGAGTGGCGGAGGCTACTGTTTGGGTACAGTGGTCAGGAAGGTGCCCTCTAAGGAAAAAACATCTATCTTGAGCTGAGATAGTAATGAGGTGAGGGGATAATGAGGCAGGCGCACGATTGATGTGTCCAAGGAAGAGACTGGATTCCAGTGTGGCTGAAGTGGCATGAAAGAGGGGAAGGTAATGAAACAGAGGTAGTCAGAACCGAACCATTGAGGCCTTTAGGGCATGGTGTGGACTTTAGGTTTTATTCTGAAATGGGAAGTCACTGGAGCATTTTGAGCAGGAAAATGAAATGACCTCATTTGTGTTTTAAAAGAAACACACTATATACTTTATCACCAGCAGATAGTAAGGACGCAAGAGCAGCAAAAGGCAAATGAATTAGTTTTCTATTGCTGCTATAAAAATTGCCAAACCTGGCACCTGAAAACATCAAAAATTAACTATCTTACAGTTTGAGAGACCAGACGTTCAAAATTAGTTTCCCAGCCTAATATCAAGGGGAAAAATCTTTTTCCTTGCCTTTTCTATCTTCTTGTGGTCACTTGCACTCCTTAGCTTGTGGCCCCCTTTCCTCCCATCTATCCAAAATGTTGCTTTCATTGTCTCCTACTTCCTTCTTTGACCTTCTTGCTTCTTGCCTATAAGGACCCTTGAAATTCCATTTAGGTTCCACTTGCATAATCCAAGATACTCTCTCCATCTCAAGACCCTTAATTAAATAACAGCTGTAGAGTCCCTTTTGGTATATGAGGTAACATTCACATGTTCCAGGAATTAGGACATGAATATCCACGGAGCCATTATTCAGACAACCACAGTACAATTCTTAGAGAGCTATTGCAAAAGTCCAAGTCAAATGTAGGAGGCTTGAGTCTGAAGATAGTGGAGGAGGTGGGGACCTATTCAAGATAAATTATCTTTGGAATGTGCCTTAAAAATGACAGCAAAGTTATAGTGAAGTCATAAGTCTTTGGTCCACAGGATCTGGAGGTGTATTTTTGTTGTTCGTTTGTTTGTTTTAGGGAGGCTAAGAAACAATGGTCTAGAAGAGGAAATGAGGATTATCCAAGACAAAACTCCACCTCCAGTGGCATGTGTGAGGCAAAGAATAGCCACCAGTTGAGAGGGATGAATGGGATCAGGATTCTTGAAGTTGCCAGGTTTCAATTAGAGCAAAAACATAAACAAATGATAAGGAAGAGATTGAGTATTGTGTGGGCGCCTCCTGGAGAATGGCTGCAACTCCTCTTCCAACACATACATCTAAAATTTGTTTGGATGCCCAGACTATGCCATACATGCACCAAGAGTTTATGAAAAAGTTTACTGCTCGTACAATGGGACTTTCTGGAGAGAGGTGAACAGGCACCCAAGATCCTTAACAGCTTAAGTGAAGAGAGTGGTGGTGGCATTAGTATATGCTGTGGAAAAAGGTTGCTGTTAGGTGACAACTCCCATGCCTGCCCTGGGCTTTGCATGGCTTGAACTTCCATGCCGGTGCCAAGGGATGGAGCACCTGGGCTTTCCCATCATCTTGTCAGATGTGGTGCAAAAGGGGAAGGTGGAGGTGTGGGACCTGCAAGCTGTCAGTGTGAAGTCAGACTTCAATTATACTGAGGATACAGGAAATATTGCCAGTGACAGGCCATGGGTTCCATAGGGCACAGTGGAACATCTACTGCCAGGGTCTCATTCGTGGTAGTCTGAGTCAATTTAGGAGACATATAGACAGAGCCATGAAGATAAAGTGTGACTGGAAAAGGCTGAGCTTCTTCTGGTAATTGTGATAAATTGGGATGCAGAGCATACTGGAACTAGTTCTAATTATGACCTCTACTGAAAATGATAATAATAATAATAACTGCCCTATAGCCTGTACTACAATTAAAATGACAGTATTTTTTTCAAATTTAATTTGTTAATCCTAAACAGCCTATTGATGTATGTATTTTTCCCCTTTTAGAACTGAGGAACTTAGGATCAGAGAGATTATTTATCCACGGTTTTATAGCTGGTAAAGGTCAGCTTTGGGAACCCAAACCAGGAAAGTGTGATTTTAAAGGCTATTCCCTTTCAATCACGCCACGCTGCTTTCTTCAGATGGGAGTAGCTAAAATTTACCATATGATTTCACCTAGTAATTTCCATTCACCTAGTAGAGAGGCATCTTGGTTGAACAATTTGCTAATATTGATTTGATTCACCTAGGAAATTCTAGCCTGAAGAATATATTTTCAAAATGTTTCTTGTTGCTCTCTAACTGATGCCAACATACCTGAATTACAAGTGAAAAGGCAATCACAATCCATCATCTCCAGATATTCTCATGTCATGTAGCTACTGACTTTGACAATTACCAGATCCACTACTTGTATCGGTTCCTCCTCTAATTACATATACAAAGACAAGAGCTGATAGTAAATTCTTCACTGTTTTCTGTTGAAGGTTCCATTCTGCAATGATTTATCACATATCAATTTTAATTCTTGTTGACCTAAAGTTTGTCACGCACCATTTCTATTCTGTTGTACTTTTGGGTGAATGAAAAATGCTTCTAAACACCTTTATTTAATTTTTGTTGTTGTAGTTGTTGTTGCAAACATGAGAAGATGAATGTCTGTGATTTCAGGACTAAGAGTGAAGGCCTATTAAACTCCATATGCAATCAGTAACACCATCTCCAATGATGTATAAATTGTTATGATTTTGAGTTGACATCTTGCTGAATCTGAATGAGCCGTAGCCCTATGTACAATGTCACTTTTAAAAACACGTTTCATATATCTGAACACATACACTGCACAAAGTGGAAAAAAATGGTCCTATAAAAGCAGTAAAATAAGCACTTAACTTCGTCACAAAAAGATATTAGAGAAAGGCCTGACGATTACTATATTCGAGTCAATTAAAATTGGTTTTTTTTCTCTTCAATGTGAAAAATGGTCACTTACAGTAAATACATTTAGAAAATAGCTTAGAAAATGTGAAGGCCCCACAAAACTATTTAATCAATATTGAGAAAGTCACTCTAAGAATTATGGATAGATTGAGAAAAGAAAGTTGCCCCAAATAATGATGTATGACAGATTACAGAGTTAATTATACTTAAAAATCAAAAAATGAACAGAAATAATTATACTTAAAAATCAAAAAATGAACAGAGTTAATTATACTTAAAAATCAAAAAATGAACAGAAACATTTGGGGTGCTTCTCCAATGAGACTGAGATCTTTTTAAAGTCTATGGCCGCATCCATTTCATTTTTTGTTTTCTCTACAGTTTTTGTTAGAAGATTGATTAGAGATAGTAATCAGCATTTTCATAGTTTTGTACATTTGACAAAAAATATTCATCTCTACTGTCTCATATTAGGAAAGAATGATCCTGATCTTCACCTAATAGCTTAGATAACTAAGCTCTGAAATGAACAGATTGGCTCAAGGTCACACACCAATCTGAGACAGTAACAGAAATCATTTACCCCAAATTCTGTACTTTTCTTCTATATTATTTTGTGAATTATGGAAGCAGAAATGTTTTATTAAATATAGATATACTGCTGCTAGCACATAAAGCAGGTATATAGTAAATATTATTGTGTGATTACAGAATATTTTGTGTTTTGATAATACATCAATAAAGAAATAAGAAAAAAGACATCTCAAAGTCATTGCACATACTGGTACATTTCACGTATAATTTATAATCATAAAACACAGGAACTGATTCATGGCTCACATTTATGTTTTAAAGTTCCCTACCTGAATGTCAGACACTAAGTCTTCTCTTTCTTTTTTCTCATCTACAACACCAAGAATTATGTCACATGCACAGTAAGTGCTTATTGTTGTTAAAGAACATTCAGATTCAGGGCCAATATGAGTGTAAATGCACTAATGAATAGTGATCTAAAAGAAATGCCATTAGAATATCATGATAATGTACAATGCCATAAATATTTCACTTTTATTCCCTGAAGAAATTGAGACTAGCTTAGAGACTGAAAAATAGAGATAGATAATTTTTTTCTTAGGCCAGCATACTTTTTTAATTTAATTAAGCCAGCATTTAATAACCATAAGATACTACTTAAATTTGGATTTTTAAATTCTCTGGAATACTGGAAAATCTGGCTCTCCATTACCAAATGTCATTATCCAGTTGGTCATGAAAATCAGCTTGCTCATGTGGGCAACTCTTATTCTCTTGTTTGCTGCTTTCTCTGACTGGATCAGACCAGTGTCTGGTCTGGCCCTTGACACTCAAGTGTTTTACCTGCCTGGTCCTTGTAAGCAAGTGAGTTTGTAATTTTATGCAAGAGAGAAGTAATCCTTGACTCAGATTTAAAGGGAAGCCTGTAGTAAAAGGAAAAAAAAAAAGAGGACTAGTTTATTTTTTAAACTTAAAGAAATGAAACAAGTATCTCAACGGGAATACAATTCTACCTCATTCTATTCATTTTCAAGCTGTTTTCCAAGATCTATATCTCATCTGCTTCCTACTTCCTCCCAGGAAATCAGTACAACTCTAAGTAAATCTGCATAAAGTACTAACATTTAAAAAATGATAATACAGAATTGTAAAAGATAATACAGAATTGTAAATAATACATTATTGTAAAGATAATACAGAATTGTAAAGAATTGTAAAGAGTTTTGAAGAGATACCCTGCACATGTCCTTAAATTTTCTTAAAAATCACTAAAACATTCCTTGAAATAAATGTTTGTGGTTAGCTTAGCCCTCCACTTTCCAACTTGTTGCATGATGGTCAATGAAACTTCAGCATTAAAGTTAGTGTCATTTTAATGATTTAATGTATTTAAATTGCAAATTTTAAATTATGGATTATTATTAATTCTTAGTGACACAGATTGAACACTTACATCAGCGGTTCATGTTTATGATATTGTTCATTAAATACCTCAAATTGCGTGTAGTACTTTATAGAACTTGGAACTTATTTTATAAATATTCTGAAAACTATAAACAGAACATATTATTTTGAAACTGTCCATATAGGCAGTAAAAACTTTAATGTTTGGCTTATAAAAAATGTGTTAGCTCTCAAAAGGTAGAGCTAAAATTTCATTCCTCTTAATAATTTGTTCTCAATGTTACTACCATGTTGACTTACCCACAGTAGCTACAGCGTCTGCCCAACTGCAAAAAGCAGGAGCCACTAGGACGCAGTTTTTGACTCTAGGTGAGCACAAGATGTATTATGACAAGTGTGTTAAGAAAATGGGATTGCCACAATATTAAAGAAAAAGTTTATTACAGATAATTGCTTGCTCTGTTTATGCTGCTTCTGTAGAGCTAGGATAAGCAATTTAGGTTACAGAGATTTATAACTGTTTTCATGAAGATGTATGAAATCCCAAACTTGCAAGCTTTCTTAATCCACCTATAAATCATTTTATACATTTAATTTATTCCTGTATAAATTTTACAGGACCATATACAGGCAGAAAGTTTAAATTACTACATGCTTTCTGAAGAGAGAGCTATCTCTGGATTTTTTTTCCCACGTTTCCTATCTAATACATGATATAAATTCCAAGAGTTCAGCTGTAAATAGTTAACAAATGCTATTTTATTGCTCAAACATCTGCAGCTCTCAGGTACTAGACAGACTATCTTTGAGATAGATCTGTCTCAAAGTTGGGTTTGTCTACACTGCATGAGAGACTATAATATTATATGTCCCATAAATCTCAAAAATAACAAATTCTAATCCAAGATCAGACCAGTATATTATTATCATAAAGATTTGATCTACAAGTGGGACGTGACTGACTTTCAGCTTGCATACTTGAACTAAAATCATTATTATACCTATAGTCCTGTGCATTGCTAGATGTAGAAAACAGTGGTTCCAATTTCCTGGAAACTTTTAGACAGTTTTCCTATCTTGGTTTACTAAAGGGATGCCATTGGATCCTAGGATATTGTGACAGGTCCTAACCGTGCTCAAGGAAAAACATTCTCACAGTCAGATTTATGCTGGTAACCTAATCTTTGAAAACACCTTACCTTAGGCCCCAGGGAAGTTGTATTATTATTTTACTACTGGGAGTTCCAGCAGTATTTAAACTAATTCTATGGAACTATCAGACTTATTCTATGTGACTATCTGCCTGCATGTGACTTGATATAAAATGGGCAAGTTAAGTAAAAACACAATATATTTTGTTCATTTTGATTTGTTTATGGAGATTGGGGGAGCGGGGGTAAGGAGGTGGTGATAGGCCTAATTAAGTATAGCATATATATTTATGACTCTTTTTCAAGCAGATATTTTAACTACCTTGTTGACCAAACATATTAATAATCAGAATAAGACTGAAAATCAAATTTGAACTCCTTGGGAAATCCTGTGGATTTGACTTATCTTCCAAAGTAATGAATCTAGGGCATGCAGTTTTGTTCAGATGGGCTCACTGAAATGGGGCTTTGATTTATTTAGCTGGTGTCTTGTTTTTTTCTCCATCATCAAGAACCTCTTGGGAAAATGCAATTTCCTTTGGCACAATTGCAACACTTTATAGGGGATCTATCTCCATTCATTTCTTCTACCTCTTCAGAGAAACAAAGCTTTCACACTGTGAACAATTTAATTTATGAAGAAGAGCATGTCTGTTCATGCAAATACACAAATTAGGAAAGTACTTTTATATTTGACTGCACTACGAAAAAGGTTATTATATATAAACATTAAAATACCTATTGCAATTGCAGTCAAGCCTTTAAAAAGAATCAAATTTTTTAATGTTTCTGCTTTAAATAGGTAAGTTTAATCAATTATATATGGGTTACAATGTAAATTTTTTATTTTAAAATATCTTTTGGGAATGATTTATGTCAGAAAAGATTTTTTGCTATCTCTTCCTTAAATGTTTCCCACATATAAATTATTTAATAAATTTGATTCATACTGACCAAGCTCTTTGTAGGTATATGGCATATCCATTGATGGAATATTAAGCCTTATTAAGTCTACCTCTTAAAACAGGAAATGACATTGATGACTGCTTATAAAGTATGAGTCTAATTCATTTGAGAGGCCGATAAAAATTTTAGAAACTCCTTTAAAAAGTAAATACTAGATCTACTTTATGCATGCACATGTGAGTGTTTGTGTGTCCAGTTTTAAGGATCCTTCTATGCTTGGATAAGTTTGCACAGAACCAGGAGTTTAACAATGCAGTTAGCGATGGAGCTGCCCTGAGCAAGTCATTTAATCATTATTGGCATCATCTAGAAAATGAGAGAGTGAGTTACTAAGTTTCCTTTGGACTCCAAAATTCTATGAACCTATGTACTTTAAGGCAGAGTTTTTCCAATTATAGTGTGCCTCAGAATCAATGAGAAGGCTTATTAAAATATCAATTGCTGGGCCCCACTCCAGAATTATGGATTCAATAGTTCTGGAGATGGGCCATGAATTTGCATTTCTGACAAGTTCCAAGGTGATGCTGATATAGATCTGGGGACAGTGTTTTGGGAACCAGTACGCTGAAGATCGACTAAAGTGTTAACTTACCAACACACCAGAGTTTCACAATCATGAAGTTAATGGAAGGTAAAGTTATCTGATTTCAACAAGTAGATAAGGGACAGCTCTTCACTAAATTTAGTGCCCTCCCCCCACTTAATGAGCAATATTTATGAACTAAATATATCTTCAAAAGTATCTCCTACATATAAGAGATCTTATAGTGTAATTGCGGACTCACCTATATATTCTTAATACCCCCAGTAGAAAATGATATTTAATTAAAGATAAAAAGGAAGATAGGTAGATAGGTGTGTAGGTAAAGAAGTGACAACATTCTTCATGTTGCCACTGCATATACTACGGTCCTTAAAGAAATTTTAATTTTATTTAAGATACTATAAAAAAAATTAGAGTTAAGTGCCTCTCCATTACTGCACTTCAGGTTACCTGTTGGGACACTCAAACAAGTAGTTACCTGTGCTAAAATGGTACCACAGTTGGTTATCAACTTGCATTTTAAAGCAATAAGTTAACAAAATTGTATTATGTTTATTGTCATCAAATATAACAGGCAACATTAATCTTCTAGAATTTAATTTTACTTGAATTTTAATTCTATTCTCCATTGCCATAGGGATTTATAAAAATTTTTTCACACTTGACTTTATAGTTTATTCATGAAAAAATGATATGCTGCTGTACTAAAGTAATTTTCTAGTTGATAGTTTTAGTATCACCCTCTTATTTTTCAACATTTTACATGTAATAAAAGTTCTAGGCTACTAAATTTTGACTTAGTTTAGCAAAAACATGATGCCTCAAATATTTCCCTAACAAGATAATCAATTCAACTAGTAACACTACCACCATAAACACAAATACTTTCCAGTTATATGCCAATATCTTATTAGAAATAATGACATTACTTAATCTAAATTTAACACTGATTAATTTTGAATGCGGTATTACAGTAGCTTGGTTGCTTTAGCGACAAGACTAATTGCAGAAAAAACTGAATTCTAACAGGATGAGAACTGGGTTTTACATTCATAACAATTCTGTTTCAAGAAGCTCTTTCATTTCATCTCATAAAATTTTACGTAGCAGGTACATTGTACCAGTCCTTGAAAAGAAAGTTAGTTCTAGTATCTTGAACTAAAAAAATTACAATATAGTAAGTAAAAGACAAAGGCAAAGAAACTATTAGAATTTGATGATAACATGTAGCAACAAACATGCTTATAGTAGAAGAATATCTCAGAAATGGATTAATGTCTGGGCGTGGGAATGGCATGTTTCACAAAAAGATTGATAATTGATTGTTTTAAGTAACTTTTTGTTTGTTTGTTTAAGATTTGACAAGAGTCATAGCAAGGACTCTCCCATGGAGAGAAAATAGATGTTCATGGTCATGATGGTATAAAGAAAGCATGCATGTTCAGGGAACTACAATTTTGTGATGATATAGGGTGTAATAAGATATGAATGTCAAGAGGGAGGCAGGAATCATGTCAGGAAGGGCCTCTTCTGCCTTGTTTGGGTGATTTATGAAAAGGCATCTCACCAAAGAGTTTGAAGCAGGTGAGCTTGAAACAGTCCAGTTAAAAAGATAACAATATATAGAATAAATGAAAGGGCAATGAGTTTGTGGATAAAGAAATTAAGTAGGCTCTTCAAAAAACTACTTGAAAAACAATAAGCATTTGATCTAAAAAAATGAGAAACAGAATAAAGATTTCCAAAATACTAAGAAAATTAGTGGCTGATCAGATAATGGTGGGCAAAGAGTCACAGTAGTCTATGATGAATCCCAGATATTTTCCTTAGATGACCAGGAGAATGTTGATGCCAGTGTCTCAGGATACTGGTAGAGGAATGGATTAGAGAGAGTTTATTCTTATGTAACTGGCTATACTGAACCTAGGGGCCAGTTTAATATTGAACTAGAAGTATTTAATAAAAAAGTGGACATATAGGTAGGATCATTGGAGGGGTTGGGGTCAAAGATCAATATATGATACTGATCACAATACAGTAAATAAAGCATGAATGTGTGCACAGTAATAGATTAACAAGAGAAGATGGGCAAGAACGGAACCCTGAGAACAACATATAAGGACAGGATTATAGGTGCCTCAAAAGAAAAGGAGGAGCATTCAGAAAGGAATCAGGAAAGCCTAAAAAAAAGCCAGGATGGAAAATTTTTGAATAAAAAATCTTTTCTTTCATTCATTTATTAATTCAGCATATATTGAATAAATATTTACTGTATGCCCCATTACTCTCCTGGGGTTATACAATACACAACATAATCATGATTCCAACCACCATGGAGACTGCTGTTCAATGGGAAGGAATAACAGTTAAGAAAAAAAAAAAGTAATAATAATAAAGCACAAGGTGTAATGTGAGCTCACAGGTTAAATTCCTGACCTACCTTGTAGGAGATCAGAAAGGTTTTCCGGAGAACGTAACTTTTAAGTCAAAACCTTAAAGGCTGACTAATGAGTAACCCAACAATAAGGACAGGAAGTGTACTCCAAGCAGACTGAGCAGCAGGTGTGAAAGCCCAGAGGTGAGGGAGACCATGGCATGTTTAAGAATCTAAAAATTTGTATGACTGGAAAGTAGAATGGCTAAAATGGGATTGAAGCTCTCATCTTACTTGAAATGTAAGGAATAATTGATGCTGGTGACCATTTTCTCCTTGAAACACTATCCTTCTTAGCTTCTCTGATATCACACTCTTTGCATTTTTCTTCTAACTCTCTGCACTCTTACTGTCAATCATTTTTTATCATGTCACCCTCCTTTATAAAGCCTTTAAATCAGTCTTCACTGTATACCACCTCTCCGCATAATCTCATCTACTCCCACAGCTTTCATTGGCATCGCCATCACCATTATACAACCCTCCTATATGCTTTTCTCTAGTCCAGATTTCTCTTCAGAGCTCCAGACACAATCGTCCAACTGCCAACTTGGCATCTACCTTTAGGTAGTTATCATCTCAAATTGAACATATACAAAATGAAACTGATCTTTTGTGCCAAATCTCGCTTATAGCCACTACTCTTCATCTTAGGAGAGGTTCAGCCATTCAAACAGACATGCATCACAGATATACGGCAGACATTCTTGAGCTCATCACTTTCCTTAACTTACATCCAAGACTATAAGGGTAATTTATAATAAAAGTAGTTTGAAGTATTTGTCTGTTTTTCTTTTCTCCCACTTCAAGCAAGGCTTTTTCATCCCTCAAGAATGTTTATTCCAAGACTGAAAGCAGACTTTTATTTAAGATGATGGTTCTTTCTGTCTTTGATAACAGCTTAATTGTGGTTTCAGACTAAAGAGAGGTCAGCACTTTGAGGTAGAAGAAAGCACTACCAAGGATGTGAATTTTCTGAGAGTAGATGTCCTAGGAAGGAGGTGGGAACTTAAGTAAGGTACAAAAACAAGAAGTGGAACTCTGGGATTGTACAATAATAATAGAAAATAAGCTTTTCAAATTAAGATTAGAGGTAGCTCTAAACACATGTGTTTGGTATGATTCTTAGTCTACAAATTTAACCATGAACCAGAAGTAGCGTCTCTGTATTCCATACCCCCTCACACACACACACACATAGCCACGCACTGACAGGTTACCTCAGTATGTTGTAGCTCCCACGATGGGGAAAGAGATTCTAATCTCCAGTCTTTTGCCATCAATTCTCACATCCTCACTGCACTCAATTTTCTCAACTGATTTTCAAGGTTCTATAAAATTGGGCTAGAATACTTGTAGGCACTTGCGACGTGCCAACAAATGAGTGTCTTATTCTAGAAACACACTTGAAAATATCACCTATTATGGCGAGTGATGGTGGTTTTGTTTTCATTTTGTGAGACTCCTCTGAAAGATAAATAGTCCTAGATATCCTAGATGAATACATTTGCTTATGGGTGTATAAGAGGAGGTACTTAATGGAAGGGAAGCTATGTTACAAAAATATTTTTATCCTCTAATTTGAAGGCCCATATATAATCAGTCTTGAAATATTTATAACCCCCTAGTAACTGAGTGACCCAACCATCTGTCACTGAACAGTCTTGATATAATAATAGGCTGATGCTGATAGAGGAGAACTTCTAAGCTTAAAAGTCCTTTAACTGATGTATTATGTCTACTCGAGAGTTTTGGAAAACTAGAACTCTGACCACATGCTATATATCTTTTCCTTCTTTTTTTTTCTACTTGTATTTAAGTTTCAACAGCTCAGACCTAGAATCAAGGTCAAATCTTGATCATTTCTGTCACTATTTTTGTGACCTAGAGTAAATTACCTAATTATGTGAACTTCATTTTTCTTTTTCCATTAAGTTGTAGATGATCTCAGGGACCTCTCTAATTTTCACCATTTTATGATGTAGTATATGTATGTATATATAAATATATATATATAAATATATTTCTAATTTCTTCACTTTTTGTATGTTCGAAGAGTAAGGTCCATTCAAAGAAAAATCAATTAAATATGTTTGAGACAAGGATCATATAAGTATTTACTTTTTCCTCATATATGCAAGAATATTTATGACTAGGGGCAGGCTTGTTTTTTTCAAACATCTGTGTCATTACTGTTCTGGTTATCTACTGCTGCATTACAAAATATTCCAAAATTAGAAGCTTAGAACAACGATTATGTCTTTTTCTCAGTTGTCCACAAGCTGGGCAGTGCTTATCAGTGTTCTCTGTGGCAGTAGCCAGGGCAACTTGACTGAGGCTATTTGATCTACTTCCAAGACTTCTCCCCCCATAGAGGGCAAAATGGTACTGCTGTTGATTGATAGTCAGACTATCAGCTGGAGGCTTTGATTCTTCACCATGTAGGGTCACTCCAGGAACTGCTTGGGCTTCCTCACAACATGGTCACTAAATTCTAAGTGTAAGTATTCCAAAGGGAACAACTTGGGAAGTAAACATTTCAAGAGGCCCAGGCAGAAGCTTCATGTCTTCTTGTGATCTGGCATCAAGAGTCCCAGAAAGTCACTTGCACTGCATTCTTTTGGTGAATCAAGTCATAAAACCAGCCAAATTCAATGGAGGAGTCCAACTACTCTAAATGAGAAAAATAGTAAAGTTTGTGCTATCTTTAATTTACTGCAGACTGTCTCCCTCAAGACACTTTATTAAGAACTGCTAACTAAGGCCTCTGTCTTTTCCTTCAGTTACATTTTCCATCTAGGTAGACTTAATGATGATTTGATTAGGTTTATATAATTTCCTGTTTCCACTGTAATGAGATAGACATAAAAATCATTAATTATAATTTGAAATGCTGAATTTAAAAGTAGAATGAGATATATACAAACAGCTGTGGAAACACAGGAAAGGCATTCACCAAACTTGAAGCTACAGAAGGCTTCAGAGAGGAAGTAACAATGAACTAATTCTTTAAGTATGATTCAGAGTATGCTGCCAGATTCATCATATACCCATGCACAGGTGTACACTATGAACCACATACAGCTGCACTGGGAAGATCCTGAGTTGTCACGTGGGAAAGGGTAAAATTTATTCTAGGCACTGAGAACAGTATTTTCAAGGGCAGGCAATTATGAAAAAAAATTAATTGGGTTCAGAGAAATGTGAGAATTTTAGTACGGCTACACAATATCAAACAGATTAATTTAGGATTATGAGGTCCTGAGATGCTACCTGAAGCACTGTAGCAAAATTTTTTTAATGCTAATGTATTTTAACTAATTAATTTGTTCTTAATTTTCTCCTTGCCTTTCACCCATTCAATCAGGTATTAAGGATGGAGATTTATTGCCTCCAAGAAAGTTTACAACAAGGTAGAAAGCAGAAGTAGTCGGGTTTGAGAAAAAAGAAGCTTCTTTTTTTTGGAGCAGAATAATATGCACTAAGTAAGGTAAGTCTAGAAGAAGGTGCAGAGAAAGAAACTAATCATTTAAGTGCTTGTTTGTTACTCCTCTATAGTAATCTTCAAAAAATGGCATACAAGAACATCCCATTTATTTTCACCTATATTATTCATTAGTCTTGTTTTTACATAGACTCAAGCCCAGAGAGAAGAATAAATTATATTACACCAATTTTCTCCACTTCTACTCAGCTTATGGAAATGCATCAGGTTCTGCTGTGCACTTTAACTAAAATACTCCTGCTGAGAAAGGCACTTCCCAGACAGGGATTTCATCTTTCATGCAGACCACCAACACACTGTATAAATAATGCATACATTACTCCTGCCTGGATAGGGCGATGCTTCACCTATAAGGATGCCTCTCCAGGAAGCCACTGTCACTTCACTTGTAGTCATGCTCTTCTAATTTTTGAAAAGGTTATCACAGTTTTATCTTTAATAGCGACTTGATCATTGCAGAGATTAACAAGTCATGTTGGCGACATTAGTCAAGAAAGCCTTGGAATACATCCTGAGGTCTTTACATCCCCCTAGACTGTGCAACAGCACACTGATGGGTATTTTCATGCTGCTATCTCTAAATTACACGGAGGAATTGAAAGGGTATGTTTATTAGATATGAGCGCATTGGTTTTTAATCAAATTTAGAGAGCTGCGAACACAGCTCTCCACCAATCTTTATCTTCCAATGACAGTAATGAATTTATCATTCTCACTGTGACATTACTCATAGGAAAATCACACCATTTTCTATTAGGTCCCCTGAAGGCTCTGTGATGAACTAGGGAACCAGTAGCAAAGTGAGAGCTCCCGAATTAATGTCCGATTGCAATTTAAGCAAAATTATTCTAGAATTAGGATAAGCTATATAATGGATATTTTAGAGGTCCTTCCAGATAGCTGGTATTACAATAAATAAAATACAGTGGAAGAAATAATAAACTGCACCACTGAAATGCCCACCACTCCTTCAAGATTTTCACCTTAATGAAAATTTCCCAGACATTTCTCACTGCCATTGAATTTAAACATGTTCCAATCACCCAGATATACCAAAGATTCAATAATTATTTTATAGAACAGGTTTGGCAAACTGCAACCTAAGGAACAAACCTAGTACTCCACCAGTTGTAAACTGGTTATATTGGAACACAACTCATTCATTTATTTTCTATGGCTGTTTTCATGCTACAACAACAGAGTTGAATAGTTGCAACAGAGACCAGATGGCCAGCAAATCCTAAAATATTTTTTCTCTGGCCCTTTACAGAAAATGTTTGCTAATTCTTGCAAAGATACTAGTACTGAGAAAGTAATTCTTTCTAGATATGTGAATTTTGAAGGGAATTTAAGTTTAACCCTTCAAATAGTCTAAATATTTTACAAAGTAAAAACCATCTCTAACATCTTCAAACAGTTGATGTAGATCTTCTTCTGTAATACACATTTTTCTGCCATCTTTAACACAGCATATTCAAATGATTTAAATTTCACTTGATGATTATTTAAATCTCACTTAATTTTCCACTATAAAGTGCAATACTTATACTGTGTTAGAGATATTAGGCAGAGTACAGGAGTAAATGAGCATTTATCCTAAGAATAAACAGGCACTTGCTTTCAAAAAATAAAGAAATAAAGTCCCCTAATGTTAGCTGGGGTTTTGCTCACTTGCTTTTTAATACTAAAGGTAAAGTGAAGGACATAGAACTTGCTTTCAACTCTAAGGCTGTATTTCTGCAAAATTGAATTTTATAATGAAAGACTGAAGTAGACTTTTCCCAGGTGGTTTTCTCACCCTTCAGGAAATCATTATCATCACCACTATTTCTATCCCTATCCTTAGATTTGTCATTGGCATCCAAAATATTGCCTGTGAGGTCTACATCACTGGAACAATGACGATAAGGTAACTCCCTGTCAGTTTGTACCTATTTGCCAATTTTATAAAGTGGGAGGCAGACGTGTTCATTGCCATTAAAAAGAAAAATGACAGTATATTTTGCTAAGGAATAAATCTTACAAAACCCTTACAATTTGATAAGCAATGTTTTATACATATAAAAAGAATGACTTTTCTTCTTTTAAGAACACTACAGGCATATACATAGTAAAAATTATAATAAGATGCAGTGAATCTTTTGTATATTGTTTACATGTCTGACAAACTCTCATTTGTAATGATACTTTAGGTATTGAGTTATACTGATTTATAGGTTAAATAAATAAGACAAAACTATGAAGGAAGAAAATGGTAAAATAAACATCCTCTCAGTCATTAATCTTATTTTCACAGAATGAGTTGTACAGTATTCTCTCTATAGGTTGTTAGCTTCGCCAACTCATATGGCTATAAAATAATCTTTCATTGATGGAGATATGAGTCTGATAAAATTATTTGTTAATTATAGGTCGTTCAAATATAAAGGGAAGATGTTAACTGTACATGCCTCACACGTATCTGCAAGTAAAATGCTTGTAAACCAAGTGATAGGATGACACGTGGTATATAAATAGCATCAATTAACAGTAGACATTATTATTATTTCTGTTGTCAGTATATCAGAGTGCTGGTTGTAAAGAACAGACAAATATAAGGCATAATTGAACATTTTAAGGTATGTTTTCATTATGAATTAATTATACATTTTATTTTTTGAGATTATACAGTAATAAAATATTGAAAAAGTAACATCTAAATATTCAAGCAACATGTACATGATTCATTAGTGTATGACACACAGATGTCACTGTAATATTTGAATTTTACAAGTATTTAAAAAACTGTTCAAGACTGTGGTTGCCAAGTGGTGGGGGGAGGGATGGATTGGAAGTTTGAGATTAGCAGATGCAAACTATTATATATAGAATGGATAAACAACAAGGTCCTACTGTATGAAAAGAATATATATATATATATGTGTATAACTGAATCACTTTGCTGTACAGCAGAAACTAACTCAACATTGTAAATCAACTATACTTGGTAAAAATAAATTTTAAAAAATAAAATAAAATGAAGGACAAAAACTCTGTTGAGATCAATTACACAAAGAAATATTCTTTATAACATTGATATGCACAGACTTTATATATAGTAACAATAATATTTAACCTTTCACTGATAGCTAAATAAATGACTAGCATTATTGTAAAAGCTTGTATTAACACTTTTAATCCTCTAGTATATATTATCATTATCTCAATTTTTCAGATGAAGAAACTTACTGAGACATGAAAAAAGTTAAGCAAATTTCCAAGAACAAAGAGATGATGATTGGGGATCCATAGTTTGAACCCAAGCATTATAGATCTAGACCCATGTTCCCTATGACAGCTCTTCATAGTTATTAATTTGATACTTTAAACCTATGCTTATACTGTATACTTATACGCTGGCTCCATCATTAAGACTAATTTTTTTCCAAAGGAGTTCTTTATTTAAAAATAATTTCTTGGAGTTAATGTCAGCAAAATGACAGATTGGAAAACTCCAAGCCTTCCTTTTGCAATAGAAGGAAGTTCAATCAGAAGTTGGTTGAACTAAGTTTATAGAACCATGGGAAACATGTGTGCATGCTCACAAAAGTCCTGAGAATACCCTAGGCTTTCACCTTGAGCTGATCCATAGGCTCACAGCATGCCCAGTTAATCTGTAGAGGACTTCCCTAGCAAAGAGCCAGTATTATGACATCAATACCATAATGTGGAGAAGGGCAGAGCTGTGTAAGCCTAGAGTTTCTGAATGTAATTGAAGTTTGTATCAATTCAAATTTAATTGAATTGCAATGGCATTTTTTGAAGAAATATAAAAATCCAAGCTAAAATTCTTATGGAATTTCAAGAGACCCTGAATAGACAAAATAATCTTGGAAAAGAACAAAGTTTGAGGATTTATATTTCCTGGTTTCAAAAGTTACTATAATGCTATGATAATCAAAACAATGTGGTATTGACATAAAGACAAAAAACAGACACACAGACCAATGGAATAGAATAGAGAGCCCAGAAATAAATCCTTGCATACATGGTCAGATGATCTTTGACAGGATGCCAAGACTGTCCAATGCAGAAAGTGTAGTCTTTTCCACAAATAGTGTTGGGTAATATGGATATCCACATGCAAAAGTCTGACATTGGATCATTACCTTATGTCATATACCAAAATTAAATCAGTGGATCAAAGATGTAAACATAAGTGCTAAATCACTTAGAAGAAAAACATAGGAGGCTTCATGACATTGGATTTGGCAATGATTTCTTAGATATGACACAAAAAGCACAGGCAACAACAACAACAAAATTAGAAAAATTGGACTTTATCAAAATTAAAAACTTTTCTGCATCAAAGAACACTATCAAGAGGGAGAAAAGGCAACCCTTAGAATGAGAAAAATATTTGCAAATCGCATATCCGAAAAAGGTTAACAGCCAGAATATGCAAATAACTTCTACAATTTAGCAAAAATAACAACAGAAAAACAAGTAAACCACCCAGTTGAAAAAATTGGCAAAGAACATGAATAGACATTTCTCCGAAGAAGACAACATTACTAGTCATTAGGGATATGCAAATAACCACAATGAGGTATCACTTCAGACCCATTAGGATGGCTACTATAAAAGAAAGAAAGGAGAGAATGAGATGGATAGAGAAAGAGAGAAAATAACAATGAGGATATGTAGAAATTTGAATCCTGTGCATTGCTAGTGGGAATGTAAAATGGTGCAGCTGCTGTGGAAAACAGTACGGCAATTTCTCAAAATATTACAGCAGGTATTACCCTATGATCCAGCAATTCTACTTCTGGGTATATACACAAAAGAATTTGAAACAGGGACTTGATCAGATATTTGTAAGCAATTTTTATAACAGCATTATTCACAAGAGCCAAAATGTGGCAACAACCCAAATGTTCATTAATAGATGAATGGATAAACAAAATGTACTTAACCATATGGTGTAATATTATTCAGCCATAAAAAGGAATGAAGTACCGATACATGTTACAACATGGATGAATCTTGAAAACATGATGCTAAGTGAAATGTGCCTGACACAAAAGGACATAATTGTATGCTTCCACTTATATGAGGTACCTAGGTAGTCAAATTTATAGAGGCAGAAAGTAGAATAGCACTTACTAGGAGCTGGGGGGAGGGGAAAATGAAGAATTGTAGTTTATGGACATAGAGTTTCAGTTTGGGATGATGAATAGCTCTGAAAACGGGTGATGTTTATGATTTCACAATAATGTGAATATACTTAATGCTACTGAATTGTATGCTTAAAAACAATTAAAATGGTAAATTTTATCACAATAAAAGACAAAAACAAAAAAGAAAACTTCCTGATTTGATGTGCCAGACAACATGACCAATGAGTTGTTATCAATTAGTCATATGTTTGAAATTGACAAAAAGGTTACAGTACCCAGGAAGTTCCCATCTTACTGGGTGTGCATCTGTTCATTTAGCTTTAAAGAATACAAAGCAGGAAATAACATTCAGCCAAAGAGCAGCTGAATGGGAGATCTCACATCTTAGTGTAGCTTCCTTCCATGCTCTTCCACTGCAGAGGACATGCTTAGTTGTAAGACATGAGTTTTAGACAAGTGAGCCCCCCTTCAACACAGAGTGCACATCCTCTCCATCTGTGTTTATTCACCTTCTATATGCCACATAAAAATGTGCACCAAGTAACATGTTCCCAGTGTAACTCATCAATCAAGCGTTTCACTAAAATCTGCTGATGATGTTCTCCATTATCCCTACTCACTTGTCTGGGAAACAGTATAAGAAGAAGATAAATCCAGGTTCATTTTTTCAAATGTCTCTAGGTTTGGGGTACGATTTCACGCCAGCTGTTCACCCTTTACCTACAGATGCTATTCCAGATGTTTGACTCTGCCATAGGTTAGATCCTCCAATTACAGCACTAAACTTAAAGCCCATCGAATACAATTTAGCACTTGGTTTTGTAATGACATTTTAAATAGCTTTTGCTTGTCAGCAACAAAATGAGTCAAATCAGCCCTAGCTAGGCACCAGATAGAGGAAATCCACACAAGATGGGCAGGTGCTCTGTCACAGAACTAGCTGCAAGCCATGGGTGGGTTCCAGACAGGTAAACCAAAAAGCTGCAAGACGGGAAGACAGGAAGGCACCACAGCAGGCGACAGACACCTGTACAAGCAGATAGACCTTTTGAGTCAAAAGTTTAGGTAGGTAGCTGGCAGGATGACAGGATGTGGCAATGAGAGATTGACCACAGGTAGTTTGAGAAGCTTGAACACTAGTTATCAGGTAGGAGTTAGTAGTGCTCATATCAGGGGTCTGGGTTTCTGAAGAAGGTTCTGGGAAGACTAACATGTACAGGGCACAGTCCTTGCCTCAGAAGGACAGTTTATTAATGCTAGAACTCTTAGACTGTCCACAGATAAAAGGACAAATCAGGATACCAATTCCTAGAATTGAGGCACAAATCAAGATACAGAACATCAGTAAGACAATTAATGCTTAGTAGATAAGCTGATGACTTGTACTCTAAATTCTCCTCAACATGATGGAAATTTGTCCTTGCACTAAGAAGGAGCTCTTAAAAATGAGGGTTACACATTCCAAGTGTGGTAATGATCCAGACCATCTATTTGTGTGGAGCAACCTCCAACACTGTTATCATGTTGTTGATATTTAACTTCTCCTCTATGTTAAGAGTCACTCACAGAGCTAACCGGCTGTTCAGGAGGACCTGACTAACACTGGCTGATTCTTAAGTGAACTCAAAGAGAAAGGATGTACACATTGGCAAGAGCCGGAAAATGTACACTTTCATACACTTCTTATCACAGAATTAATTGATACAAGATTTTCATAGGGCAGTTCGGCAGTAACTATCAATGTTAAAATCACTATTTAATCTAGAAATTCCACACCCAAGAATCTTTCCTGAAGATTGTACAAAGATACAAGTCTAGGGGAAATAATTGAAAATTTATTTGTTAAAACCAAAAATTAGAGGTCCTACATCATGTAGTTGTGATGATAATTAATATTAATATTTATAATACTTATAAAGTGCACAGTATAAAGCCAGCACATAGTGAATGCTGGTTGAATAAAATACACGTTCTTAAAAAGCAGAATGGTTATTATAATATTTCCTTATTTAAATAATGGTATATAAGATGCTCTTAAAAATAATAAAGATATTTCATAAAGATGTCATTGAGTACAAAAGTAGTTTATAAAACCATGTATGGTATGATTACATTTTTATAAATATATGTACGTGAAATAGGTAATAGAATATGTAATAGACATACAAATATAAAGTATTTTTGTTAATTATTTTTATCAAATGTCACACATTTAGGTATTATGTTGAGAAAATTATTAATCGATCTTGAGATAGGAGCAAAGTATAAAATTCCTAGCATTGCTTTTATTTCTCTGAAGGGCTAAGAGAAAAAGACTATGTATGCTTAGCATATAATTCATAGGTACTGTGGTACTAGGTAATTCTCACTGAGCCTCAGGAGAACCAGAAACCTTAGAGCTCTAAGAGTGGCACTGTAACTGGAGAGAGTCTATCAGGTTGTTGAGGAGATTATTTAAATCAAAGCATTTACCACCATCTCCCAAAGAAGCTAACAACAAAAGGCTCAAGGTTTCTGAAGACATTCCTATTTTCTTAGTCAAAGAAAAGCACAAAACAAAGAATTTCCCAGATGAGAAAGACCAGAGGTTGGGTTGACACTGGGAAAGTGTTTGTGCGAATACTGGAGATTGAGGAGTGCTCAGAAATTCTTTTTAATTTCCTTATTTATTAAGGTTTTTTGTTGAAGCCCTGACTCTACAAAGGAAATTTCCTTTATGTAAAGTAGAAGTCAATTTTCCAATTTTAGATGTTTTCCCTGAAACCTAATTTTGACTATTCTTTTTCATCTCACATCTCTTTCTAACTCTGTGTTATTTCCTCACTGTGTCATGTAAAACTTAAATTGATTGCCTCATGTCTTCTTATACTGAAAACTCCTTGGAGTAGTGACTGTAAATTATATTTCACATCTTCATCATAGTTTATAAGGACAGCATTTTGCATATTATGGGTTTTCTGTAAATCCTAACTAAATGTATAAATAAAATACAGCTTTAATGTGACTAAACAGCAGTGATAAAGATCCAGTCCTAGTGATGGGTGGCATGATAATTATTTTTATTATTTTTTACTATAATAATCACCAGAATTTTAATGCAATTAGAAATCTAATTATTTATAACTGAAGTGCCTGTTGTCCATTAACATACTCATCTGAATATATTTAGATTTCCCCAGTGTGTTATTTTTACTCCCACAATTTAGGCCTAGAAAAACTTTATAAGGTGCAATTAATTTTCCTACCCTAGGGTGCTAAAGTCTCTTTTGTACATGAAGTTTGTATACCTAGAAACTTCAAAGCTTTGCTACCCAATTCTGAGCTTTTGAAAAAAGTAGTACATTTAGTTTCAAACTTTCTCCTGTTTATTTCTACTAGAAAGCTATTACAACTTCTTACAAATGGCAGAAAACTATAACCACCACTAAATATTGAGAAAAAGTTTTACTGCAATTAAGTAAAATTGAAGTGTATCTTTTTAAAAAGCCTCAAATATTAATAAGACAGACTTAAAATTCAGTTCAGGTAATGATCAGAGTCAAAGTAATGATCAGAGTCAAAGTAATGTTAAGTGCTAAGAGCTTTATTTATGCAAATATCTGGCCTTTAGAAATGAATGAAAACCGTAAATGAGGAATAAATGGTTTTAACTCCACTTACACATTCGCTTTTAACAAGGTGGCATAATTTGTATTGTTGTTTTAGAATTCACTTCTTAATAGTAGGTATCTAGCAGCTCATACTTTCACTTCTCATTACACTTTGTTACCCACTCCAACTGCTTCACGATTCAATGTCTTCCTCAAAAATCACTCCTCAGAAGAGTCACAATGAGTCTAAGGTAATTGTATCTAATGGTTCCACAATGATCTGAGTTATATCTCCAAGACAATTTTGCTCTTTGATGCCAGCTTTCAATAACATTTCCTTGGCTTCTAACTTCAGTAGTTTTTAAGAACTTGCATTTTTCCCACAAGATCTAATGACCTCTAAGTCCACTTATGCAACAAATATTTCTAACTTTTGTTTAACAGCTTAGAACAATGGGAAAGATACTTGAGAAAAAGAAATCAATGGCAAAAACAAAACAAACTTAGTGAGGCTTATTCTGAAAATTCTGGTTTTCATTGTGGATATAATCTTGGTAATATTTGGAAATGTTAAAATGGGAGATAACACTGTCTTCTCAACTGAGTCCCCCTTTTATTTTATTCCTATTCCCCATCTCCCCATGTTGTAGTTTATCATTTGTATCCACTTGTGTGGACTCACTGACCTATAACTAGTTAATCCTAAGTGAGTGATTACTTTGTCATCTTTGCTTTGACCCTGTTGTTATAACTTCAAAGACAGGTCAGTTACCACCCAATTCTATCTTAAACTGGCCACTCTCTATTAATTTTTTAACTGAAATAAAATACAGAGATGTTTTAATTCTCGTCAGGTCCTTTTATAGCTTAGTTACATGTTAATGTTGGACAATATAAGTCATTATTCTGAACTATTTTTTTTTAAATTTTATATATGATGTTTATTAACAACAAATATAGTTTCTACCACCATGTATGTTGGATACTCGTAGAAGTAGATCCAGATTTTCTGAGACTTGAAGCTTAAATAAGTATGGGATCTTATTAAAGAACAAAAAATATAAATAAAAAGTAAATATAATCGTGAGGGTTATTTTGAGTGGATAAAGAAATATAATAAAAAACAAATATACAAAAACTATGATTTATTGCAAGCATAAAATCCAGAAAAGAATTATTTGTCTCTAACATACTTCCGAGATTCATTTTTCTACTTTTTTTTTTTTTTCTGTAAATCTTTGGTTGCCTTTGGATGGGACAATCATTTTACAATATCTTTTTTCTGAGGAGGCTATAAATGTAGTTCAACCTTTCCTCTAGGGTACCTGATTGAATTTATTATTATCATCATTAGTTGGGATGCATCAAATCCCCATACAGACTTACTTTGTGCTTACAATAATATTATAGATTTTGGCTCACAAACTCATGAATTGTGATAAATTCTACTGTGTATGATTTCCTATCAAAAATAAAAATAATGCATTTTGTATTTAAAATTACGTGTGCATTAAAATTATATATTCCTGACAGAACTTAGGCTCTTAGTTGGCATCTTTAAGAACCTAATCCTTTGCTTACAATTTTATGCATTTGATAATAAGAAAAAATGTCTACATAGTAGCTTATGGTTCCATACATTTCAGATCTTATTTCATCTCTACTTCCCACACAGTTCCAGTTGTGTCTGCTACTGTTGAATATTATCAGATTGCATAATGACTCCAAGCCCTACACTTCTGGGTCTTGATTGGAAGGAGTCCTCACAGTGGAAGGTAGGTATATTCCTGGAAGCCAAGGCTACTCTTAGACAGCTGCACACCGCATAACTATATCTCACTCAACGCAAACTAAAAGTATTCTCAATTCAACATCCCTTAATTGAATCTTAAACACGCCTATAGACCCAAGCAACACCGTAGAAGTTATAGCAGACAGAGAAGTGGACTTAACTGATTGGAGCAAAAATATCTTAATTTTGAAAATTTGGCAAACACATATAACCATAAGAGCCCAGTTCTATGGCCCATTCCAGTATGCTGAAAGTGATATACTGTATACAAGTGAGTTTTATTTTAAATTACCTCTGAGTATATAAAATATTTTAAGAAGTTGTTTGGCCATTTCACATATGATATCTCATTTTATTCTCTCAATCAATCCTGAAATTTTGGAAGTATTCCTATTTTACAAGTAATAAATTAAAGACTCAGTTAAGTTACATGAGCCCCAAGATTCTACAGTGGTAGATGGCTAAACCAGAATTTAATTCAGGTCTATATTTTTCTAAAGCCCATATTAGACTCTTTATACAGGTTAGTCACAGACGTTAGTGGACAAAGTAGCTGATGTTTCATAAAAAGCAAATTTCTGAGCTTCATTCCAAGGATCTTAGGTTATACTGATGTAGGTGGAATGAGGAGAGCTCACTGAGAAACTCTGTTTTGCATCATGCTGCTCTGATATCTTCTAATTCCTTAATCTTTATTGAAATTAATTATGAACCAAGCATTCACATTTCTATTTGGAAACTGTCACTGGTAACATTGATCAGACGTAAAAATCCTTGATCAGAACTTGTTTCATCCATGGAAAAAAATATAATTTCAAAGAGAGACCAAGAAGAATCTTGATTCAGGCATTTTTAATATACATCTCCTTGTCTGTAAGCAATCTTAATGTCATTATCAGGTCTATATATACATATAATTAAGTTAGCCTTAAAACATCTTCACGTACCTTTAGCCTTTATCCATATAAATAGTCTCCATCTTGATCCACGAAGCAAGTCTTCAGTTATTTCTAAGTCCTATGGCCAGCAAGAGGAGAAGCTGACTCCAGACAGTAGGCTTCCTTTCAGTCAGGGAGTTGATTCTGGAAGAAAGCAGTAGAAGGAAAATTGCAGGAAGATAAGCCAATGAGATGAAAGGGCTTTGTAGCTACATGAATGAGGAAAGTTGGGAGACGGACACAGGTGAAATTCATACTAAGGAAGCTGCACTTACCATACGTTTTTTTTTTAATCTGTACAGTATTTACAGCTCAGTCATATTGCAAATACCTCTGTGCTCACTGCTTACGTTTATTTTTAATTGGGCAGGAGGCAGTCTGGACTAGATATAGGCATATTCGCTTGAGAGTGGAAAGCTATAGAAACACGTCTGCCCCAACTGGCCATGTGTTTTCTGACATAGATGAAAGCAGCCTATGTAATCCAACTAAAGAATTGGTGGAAACTTTCCCTTTTGTAAGACCAAGCACTCATTCACACACATTATTTTCTTGAAATGTATTTTTATTACATTACAACTTTTTCACCATTATTAAAAACACTTATTAAGTTTTTCTATTCAAAGTAATATGTTGGCAGATGTATTTCTTGTCCTCCAGGCAGATTTAGCAATTGATTAAAACTGTATGACCTTACATCTGTCTCTTTTCTTCAATTATACTGATGGCCATTTTGCATACAGTCAAATATAAACTCTTAACAAACCAGATCAGAGGGCCTGTATACCATCTTTCTATATCTGGTGGGTTTTACCAAGAGCACACAGTGAGTCAAGAAATAATGAAGCTTTTTCTGTAATAGTATACTGTAATTCTGTACAGCTCCCACTGACGTTTTATATGCCTAGTTAATCCAAAGCAAGGATGACCCCAATGCAGAATATTAAAAAAAAAAAAAAAAATCACAGAAAATTTATTGGACCATTTGATCTCCTCTGGATTTTTACAAAATCAGCTATTCGATAAGATCCTAAATCTACAGACTCAAAGTAGTTACAAACAAAGCCACCCTTCACAAACATATTCTGTAGTTAATATGCTGTACTGATGGCCACACAGCGTTCAATTTTCTATTCCACATTGCCAGATAAAAGAGGTTTTGAAAATTCACACAGTCGGTTTTCAAACAACCCCTATTTTGTCAAGTTTAATTTACAGGAGTAAACTCCAAGCACAGACTAGAATTGATGAACATTCTTTTGGCACCAACTTCAGCAATAAATGTAAAGGCAAACAGCATGCACATATACATCTACAAAGGACAGAAGCACCTGCTCTCCACGTGCAAAACAGAGTACTTTAAACCCAGGTCAAGGATACAGAATGTGATTTACAACTGACTACATCAATTTAATGCATTTTTTTCCTCAGGAGAGAAGAGACTATAGTGCAGTTAAAATAACAGTTTTTTAGCACTAAACTCTAAAGGTCTCTTTAGCAATGTCTATTATACTGTTCCAAAGTTAATCGAACCATCAACAAATAGTTATTGATTAATATTAATAAATTTTCTTTAATACTGTATCAATTTGTTATTCATGTACTATGGGCTCTGGGGATATGCAGGGATATGCCACCCCAAAATATGCCACTTTGACAAAGGAATTATTTTGAGCTGAAGGCATTTGAGTTGCTGAAATCTCTTATTTTCCTAAAAGCAGAACCTCCCCAAAGAATTCAGTTGTCATAAATCCCTTCTCCAAAAATTCTATCCTTGGAGATAAGAAGGAAAGAAGTCACCACTAAACCCAAACAAATGTCAAAAAACTATCATAGAGCTTATCTATTTTCCAAGGTCACATTATCTTTCAAAAAATTCATTTTTGTTTCCGTAAGTGCCCTTCCCCCACACTTCTGTTAATTTTTTCTCACGGAAGTGCCCTCTGCCTGTCCCGTTCCCCAATAAGATGGTATACAAGCTCTCAAATTTCAATGCTCCTTTGACTATTCACTTCTTTTTGTGATGCCCCCATACATGTAAAATTAAAAATTAATAACTGTATATGCCTTTTCTCCTATTAATCTGTCTGTGGTCAGTTTAATTCATAATGCCCCCTTCCTCCCCCAACCACTGAACCTAAAAGGGTAGAGAAGAAGTTCTTCCTCCCCTACAGTTCATAACTATACTGTATTCTACTAAGAGTGTTCTAGTTAAACATTCCTGAATGATCTTTGTATGACTCACATTCTCAGAGCTACTTGGGTGAATAAAGAACAGAAGAACCTGCTATGTAATTGAATTTAAGAACCAAATACACACACACACACACACACACACACACACACACACACACCCCCTCAGATTTATTAACTACTGTGCCCTTGTATAATTCTCTTAATTTAACAAATTCTCAGTTTTCTCTCTGTAAAGGAAATTATTACCCAAGATTAATGCATTCTTCAAGATGTTAATAGGTATTTTGTAAAATAAATAAATGAATATAGGAGATGAATGGAGTTGTAGTTAAATGTGAGAAACACTGGGGAAATAAAGTTGAATATATTCATTACACTATGATATTTCAGCAACTGAAATATGCTAATATATATTTTGACTCTCTTAGAAATGTTCAGTGTCCCAAATTAATCCAAGGAACAATCCATATTGATGGAGCTAAGAGTCCCTTTTAGCTTTTGCCAACTACAAATTGGCACTTGCCATCTACCTCTACAAGGAATAAATCATGAGCCACTGCAGCTGCTGACCCCTTCAAGACCCCCTGAAAGGAGTTCAGGGCAGAGATCAGGACTGAGGTACTCTGTGCCCTGGGAAAAACTGGCAGAACAGGGCTTCAGATAGTTAGATATTTTCAGGAGAAGATTTTATGAGCCCAATTCTTGCATCTCCTCGTATCCAGAAAAGCACTAAAGTCATTAATGGTGACATGTGCTCCTCGTGACTGGCAGCAAGCCTCTGCCAAAACGTGTGCTTGACTGCAGGTACCACCCACCCCCCCCTTCACTAAAGTCATGTATAACACTGACCCTCCCCTCTACCTCTTTGGGGAAGTTTCTCAGAGCTATCTGAACTGCCATCTCCCAGGCTATAGTCTTCATGTTGCCCCAGATAAAACTTAACTCACAATGCTCGGCTTGTGCAATTTTTTTTTTCAGTCAACACTTTTAAAACGCATAATTTTATAAAATTCCAAGTCAATAACTTAGATTCATGGGAATTTGCTGGGCCTGCTTTCTGAAACTAATCTAATCATGCCTCACATCAAGGTGAATACAAGAAAAATGGAATGACCTGAACTGCACTGAAAATATTAACACACTCAAGAGATGCTACATAATTCGTTTCTTTCAATTAAAATATAAATAAGATTAATTTTTAAATTAACATGTACTACTTTATAGCATTCTACCTATGATGAATTATTTCTTAGTTTAAACTCTAACATATAAAGAAGACATACAGTCCAATATTTTTTAACACTTAGTGTAGACAGCTACAACAAAAGACCAATGAAAGCGCCAACCTAGCCTGATTTTGCGGTAGAGAAGTGTTATCACTGCATTACTCTAATAATGATGATAACAATAATAGCCATTTTACATTAAGCTTTAATTTATCAATTAGGTACTGTTAAAAGTTTTGGATGTATTTCAATTTTGAAACCAAATCCCCTTAAAGCTGAGTTCCCCTACCTAGTTTATGATTAACCTCTCTGTCCAAAACTTTATTCCCTTTCTTGTCCAGTCCCTGTTCCCCGCAGGACTGAGGAGTATCAAAGAAAAGGGGGAATTGAAACTGAGCAGGACCCTGTCCCAGGTACAAAAGCCCCTCCGTGTCCCCTGTTTCTTGTTTGTAGAAAAAAGGCTTTAGTCTCTTAGGCCTTTCCTGAGTTCCAAAGAGCAGACTCAAGCAGTTACTAATTAGAGAAGTGAAGAAATGCAGACACAAAAGAAAAATAGTTAAGCAAGAAAAGTAATAATAGCTTAAACAGTTCAGTGATAAGGCAGAGTCACAGAACTCCTAATTCCCCCTCAGAGATATACATAACAATCTGACATATACCTTTGAGTTGTTTTGCAGAAGCTAAGATGCCCACCCAGTGGAGAATGTTGACTACATGCTGACCACAGCACAGCACATAGACCCCAGACTGGTTGGAACCAGAAGGTTGATGATTAAGGTTTCCAAAACATCACCCTATTACCTCATCACAAACCAATGAAGAATGTCCATGAGCTGATCATGGACCCTCAGCCCTAAAGTTGCCTGAAATGTCCCCTTGCCTGAAAGCCATCAGGGAGTTGGGTCTTTTGAGTATGAGCTGCCTGTTCTCCTTGCTTGGCACCCTGCAATAAATGCTGTACTTTCCTTCACTACAACCTGGTGTCAGTAGATTGGCTTTGCTGCACATCAGGAGAGCTGACGTGAGTTTGGTTTGGTAACAATCTTAATTCTTACACATGCCCTAAGAGATAGATAAAAATTTTATTCTAATAAGCTAAGTTTTAGAAATGTTAATGTACTATAAGGGAGGAAAGAAAACTCTTCCTCTACCTTTCTAATTTCAATGGCTGGGACATCAAAGTGATAAAAACAGATAACAAGAGAAAAAAACAGATTTAAGCGCATGCATACACACAGGAATTCACAAGGAAGTGTGATTCAAGGAGAAAGTCAGAATTTGAGGGGTATATATGTTGCAGGAAGGGGACCCTTTCCAGGGCCCGAGAGTGGGCATTGTCTAACACTCGGAAATGAACTGTCTGAGGAGACACACGTGCTGACAAAGCAAGAGACTCTACTGTGAAGGGGCGCCTGGGCAGACAGCAATAGGGCAAGGGAAGCCAGGAGAACTGCTCTGCCACGTGGCTTGCAGTCTCAGGTTTTATGGTAATGGGGTTAGTTTCCGGGTTGTCTCTGGCCAGTCATTCTGACTCAGGGTCATTCCTGGTGGTGCATGCATCACTCAGCCAAGACGGGTTCCAGAGAGATGGATTCTGGGAGGTTGGTAGGACACAGAGGTTGGCACCTCCTCTCTCCTTTTGACTTTTCCCTAATTCTTCCAGTTGGTGGTAGCTTGTTAGTTCCGTGTTCCTCACCAGGATTTCCTGTTGTAAGATAACTATCATGCCTGGCAAGGGTGGGCATGTTAGGTCAGTGGTTCCCCTAACGTATATACCATCTTAGGGTAGACAAAGACAAAAAGGGTTTGGGGTTTCTGGAGAAGGGGAGGTAAATTACAGGAAGGAGACCAGAAAATTTATCAAAAAAATGTTAAACAAGGGTTATTTAGTAAGGATGGTAATGCAGATTTAAATCAGTGCCTTCTCCATTGTTAAGAGTTATTAAGAGTCCTCCCCCTCCCTGTTAGAGGAGCCAGAGACATCTTTACAAATGGAAATTTCCGTTATAAATGTTAATTTCCTTTACAAAAGGGAAGCTTATGCTCTCCTTTTAGTTTTTCCTTCACCTGCTGCTCCTCAACTGCCTTCAGCTCAAAATAATCCTTACACCAATGAAGGATATTTTGGGGTGGCATATTCTGATCCTCATCAATCCTTTACAAAAGTCAGATAGGTAATAAATTGTGGCACTGGGATTTGACATTTGATAAGCTGTTTCTTAATTAAGGATGTTGTACTGCAAACACACATGATAATCTGACACATTTAGCAATAAACATTCTCATTATGATATTTTGTGGCTTTGAGGCATTAAGAATAAAATACTTTCTCCAAATAGCTATAAATTGGAATCATATTTGTAAAGTTGAATCTCAATCTCACTTAATTTGTTAAGTTTGCTGAAAGCAATATTCTTGTCTGAGGCCTTGTGCACCAACCCGCTGACAGTCATATAGACGAATCGATTAAAGACCTGGATAGAGTAATTTTCCTTTTTTATATCTTCATGGCCTGCAGATATTTTGGGCTGGGTCTCAGGTACTCTGGGATTTGGAAGATTAAAGGCCACCAGACTCTGACTGTAGGAGGGAATGATAAACTGTTTCTCCTAGTACGTCTACCAGAACAAGGCAGATTTCAGGAATGAAGTAGTAATGATAAGAACTGACTAATCTGCTCTCATCAGTTCCCAGAACCTACCTTTGAGCAGCCCCATCCAAGCTGTGTACAGCGCACTGACCCCAAGGAAGACTGGAATTAGTAAAAAAAAATCGGAGAAAGATCCTAAAATTTCTATTCTGATGGCTCATTCCCATACAATTTGTATACCAGAATACTGCTAAATCAATTTTAATTTAGGGATAAACAACAGAGTGAGAATTTTTGTTCAGCTCTATGCTGATCCTTAAATTTATTTTAATAAAAAATATCAAATCCTCATATTTCATAATTAGTGATAAAGTACAGAAATCAAAATATCAAAATGTAAAGAAAACGCACTGACTTAATTTTTAACCTGAAAAAGTAAATGAGTCCGCAATTTACAAGTATAAATGACGCAATGGATCCTTTGAGTAGTAGTAGCACATGGTGAACCTAGAGATATAGTCAAAAACTTAAGTACCTTCATATTTTACCCATAGACACTTTTTTATTCAGACACATAGAATCGGTGTAGTATTGTCATTCTTCAGGATGCAGAGCGTTATCAAAACTTTTCAGGGGCTTCCCTGGTGGTGCAGTGGTTGAGAGTCCACCTGCCGATGCAGGGGACACGGGTTTGTGCCCTGGTCCAGAAGGATCCCACATGCCGCGGAGCGGCTGGGCCCGTGAGCCATGGCCGCTGAGCCTGAGCTTCCGGAGCCTGTGCTCCACAGCGGGAGAGGCCACAACGGTGAGAGGTCCGCGTACCGCAAAAAAAAAAAACAACTTTTCAGTGACACTGACATCATCATTACTTCATTACTCCCTCATTACTCAAATCTCAAAATTAAAGATATTGACATATCCGAGGATTTATTTCCAACTCCTCTGGCTTACATCCTGACTCACAGCTTAAAAATTTGCTGAGAAGATTTTAGCTATCAGAGAAGATTGTATGAAGTGTTTCTAAAATTTGGGGTGTCTAAAAACCACCTTAGAAGCTTGTTAAAATGAAAGTTCCCAGGTCTGATCTTGGACATGGATGAGTGATTTACTGGGTCTTGAAGGATACCTGATAACAAGCATTTTAAACAAGAATTCTAGGTGAGACAGTCTCAAACAAGATAGCCACAGACCACACTGTGAGAAATGGTACAGTACTAGGGATACAGAAAGAGTGCACAGAGGACAGCTTCGGCTTCTGTACTATTTGTGAAAACTACTGTTGGTCTTCAACCCAGACTAGATAAAGACAAGGTGTAACACTAATGACATTAAAACTTCTGTAAGGGCTACTCTCCTGGGTAACTCGATACCTTTTATTTACCTTGGGTAATCCAGTATTGTCTTGGAGTGCTTTGCACTTGGAATTTAGCTTGGATTAAGTTAAACAACCTTCTCTTCTCCCTCTAAGCACATTGCTAAATTCAGCATGTTTCATGTAACTTAAATAACAATTTAAAGGATAAAAGCCAACATTATTTCTTTTTTTTTTTTTTTTTTGCGGTATGCAGGCCTCTCACTGTTGTGGCCTCTCCCGTTGCGGAGCACAGGCTCTGGATGCACAGGCTCAGCGGCCATGGCTCACGGGCCCAGCCACTCTGTGGCATGTGGATCTTCCCGGACTGGGGCACGAATCCGTGTCCCCTGCATCGGCAGGTGGACTCCCAACCACTGCGCCACCAGGGAAGCCCGCCAACACTATTTCTGAGTGAGGGAAAAACTGTTAGAATTTTCTAAGTAGCTGAAATAAACATGTAGGTAAGAGACTCTAGCAGATACAAATCATTTAAAATTTTTTCAAAGGACTCTTGAACATCTAATATGAAAAGTGATGTAAATAACGACACTTTTATAGTGTTGGACAGAACTCTAATAACACATGGAACACTGGATTAAGGAGAAATAAAAACAGTGGTGACTGAAAAGTATGTAAAAAGAGATGAAAACACACGTATTTTACTGGTCTTTCTTTACATTTTCTAGCAAAGAGAGTATATAGTGAAATGTCAAGTTGAAATAAAACACACTTTTACCCTTTTATATCTTACCAAATTATTTTTCCCCTTTGTAGCATAGGTAATATAGATTGGTTAGCATTTTCAAATAAATGTCTCTAGAAAAAAATGTTGCCTATAAAATAGACAAAGCCAAAATGGATATTTATAAAACCCTGACTATATCCTTTTACACTTATCATTGCTTCTCAAAATAAATCCCCACATGTAATAAATATAGATGATGACCCAACTAGTTGAATGACTGAAAATTTTACTTAAATGTTTAATATGTAATCAGAACCAAACTGATCATTAATTATGTAGGAAATAATTTTTGTGTGGAATCTACAGAAACACCAAATAGAAACAGACCATTACCAAAACAACTCTTTTTTTCCCCACAAAATAAACAGCAGGAAAATTAGATGAACTCAAGAAATAACAATACTTGGAGCAGGTACTGAATTTCCTTATTTTTTCACCTAAGAAGACCTCATTGGTCCTATTATCAAGTTTAAAAAATCTTAAATTATTGAGTCATGAACATTAAGGAATTACTTTCTCATGAATTACTGACACTTGATTGCATTAGTTACATATTCATTTCACTGTCGTAATTCAAACCCAACTTTAACTAAATCTATGGTGCAGAGATAGACCTGCTGCAGTTCCAGATTTATTGATAGAGATTTAAGAGGTCTCTGCTGTATTCAAATTACTTTATATCCATTTAACACATTTTCTCTAATTAAAAAGTAAGACTTCACTTTCTTGCTGGTCTCCCTGTGTGTATGCTGGGGCCATTTAGCTCAAAGAAAAAGTGACAGATCAAATGAAAATGTTAAAACATAAATTACATACTTAATTAAGTTGCTTTCTCTGTATTTAGAAATGGAATCTGATAAAAGTTTAAATTTTAATGAATGGGTCCTGATTTTCTGTATATTCACTTCCCAAGTTAATAATACCTTACATGCAGGAAATGTCTAAGGCAAATTAAGAGACACATGGGTTTTCAATTAGATCTAATTGAAGGGAAACACCCCCCATTGTCAGGGTACTCAACTGATTTGTAGAGTCAGCTGAGACAGTGGAATGTTAGCCTACAGCTTTATTTCAAATTCATTTACTTCTGAAGTTAAACCTAAAGACTTCCCAGAATGAGAGAAAGTAACAGAAACTCTTCATCTCATCTTTGAAAACTGGAATGATGGGCTTGGATTTTGACCTACTCATTTAGGTTTAACACAGGATTACCTAACTAGTAGATTTCACTTTTATGGTTTTTCTACCAAATTGGTTCTGATTTACATCAAGAGCCAGGAACTCATGATTCTCTAAGTAGCTACTCAAAGGAGACTTCTGTTGCCACACAGAGAGGTAAGAAACTTTAATCACATTAGGTTATCTCCTAAGACTCCAACTGCTCTAGAGTATGCAACCACAGCTATAGATGTTCAGTTCAATGATAACATTTAGCTAGTGAGACCAAAGATCTAACCAGCTGCCTTTATTCTATTCCACAGCCACCGATTTCACTATTTTTTCATTCATTTATTCTTTCATTGACACTCCCTGATGTGCCTGGCACTCTGGGATGGAAGCTGGAGTCATTAATATATATAAAAGAAAAACACCCATTAGGGAGTACTCGAAAAAGTTTACTTCATCATTTTCCAGAGGTGCCATCAGTTCTAGCAGTACATTAGCATCCAAGGAAGTGTACTAAGTCAAGGCTTTTAGATATTAAATACAGTGATAATGAAAACAGTCAAAGACATAGAACTCACAAACGTACAGGTGCCACAGAGATAATAGAAATGAGTAAAAGGATCAATAAATATTGTGGTGGGCTTGACGGTACAGCCTGCCTTGCAGAATTTCAATCTACTGCTGCCAAATCTAATTTTTAAGAGAGGATGGTAATTCTGGGTTTTTTTTTTTTATGTGACTCTCATGTTTTATTTAATAATTGCTCAATTTAAAAAGCAAACAAACAAAACAATGTGATGGCCAAAATTTATTTGGCCTCCAGATATGAACTAATAGCCATCATTGATCAAATTCTATCATAAGGCCCAAATCAGCAAAGTTACTGAGATCCTAAGTTGTTTCCTTCTTTAAACAGTAACAGTTTCGTGAGTGTTTTGAGCAGAGCATATGTTGCTGTATATACAGCTGAACAAATTTAGGTTGTGTTTTAATAAATGGATACTTTTGTACTTAACATTTTTAAAAGTTCCTTTTTTACAGTTAATAATATGTTTCAGGGTCATTTTATGTTAGTATATGAAGAAGTATATTTGTTACTTTAACTATGGTTTATATTCCTTCCTATGGATATACCATACATCGATTTGCCAATTCCCCTTTTTTTTTAAATTGAGGGTATAGCTGATTTATAAGTTTCAGGTATACAACATAGTGATTCACAATTTTTAAAGATTATATTCCAATTTACCATTGCAAGAAAAAGAATAGGAAAAAACCTACCTAACGAGACAAAACACCTGTATGCAGAAAATTATAAGACACTGATGAAAGAAATTAAAGATGATACAAATAGATGGAGAGATATACCATGTTCTTGGATTGGAAGAATCAACATTGTGAAAATCACTCTAATACCCAAAGCAATCCACAAATTCAATGCAATCCCTATCAAACTACCACTGGCATTTTTCACAGAACTAGAACAAAAAATTTCAATTTGTATGGAAACACAAAAGACCCCGAATAGCCAAACCAATCTTGAGAAAGAAAAAGAAGCTGGAGGAATCAGGCTCCCTGACTTCAGACTATATTACAAAGCTACAGTAATCAAGACAGTATGGTACTGGCACAAAAACAGAAATACAGATCAATGGAAAAGTATAGAAAGCCCAGAGATAAACCCACGTACATATGGTCACCTTATCTTTGATAAAGGAGGCAAGAATATACAGTGGAGAAAAGACAACCTCTTCAATAAGTGGTGCTGGGAAAACTGGACAGGTACATGTAAACGTATGAAATTAGAACACTCCCTAACCCCATACACAAGAATAAACTCAAAATGGATTAAAGACCTAAATGTAAGGTCAGACACTATCAAACTCTTAGAGGAAAACATAGGCAGAACACTCTATGACATAAATCACAGCAAGATCCTTTTTCACCCACCTCCTAGAGAAATGGAAATAAAAACAAAATAAACAAATGGGACCTTATGAAACTTCAAAGCTTTTGTACAGCAAAGGAAACCATAAACAAGACCAAAAGACAACCCTCAGAATGGGAGAAAATATTTGCAAATGAAGCAACCGACAAAGGACTAATCTCCAAAATTGACAAGCAGCTCATGCAGCTCAGTATCAAAAAAGCAAACAACCCAATCCAAAAATGCGCAGAAGACCTAAATAGACATTTCTCCAAAGAAGGTATACAGATTGCCAATAAACACAGGAAAGGATGCTCAACATCACTAATCATTAGAGAAATGCAAATCAAAACTACAATGAGATATCATCTCACACCGGTCAGAATGGCCATCATCAAAAAATCTAGAAACAATAAATGCTGGAGAGGGTGTGGAGAAAAGGGAACACTCTTGCACTTTTGGTGGTAATGTAAATTGATACAGCCACTATGGAGAACACTATGGAGATTCCTTCAAAAACTAAAAATAGAACTACCATATGACCCAGCAATCCCACTACTGGGCATATATCCTGAGAAAACCATAATTCAAAAAGAGTCATGTACCAAAATGTTCATTGCTGCTCTACTTACAATAGCCAGGACATGGAAGCACCCTAAGTGTCCATCAACAGATGAATGGATAAAGAAGATGTGGCACATATATACAATGGAATATTACTCAGCCATAAAAAGAAAGGATACTGAGTTATTTGTAGTGAGATGGATAGACCTAGAGTCTGTCATACAGAGTGAAGTAAGTCAGAAAGAGAAAAACAAATACTGTATGCTAACACATATATATGGAATCTAAGAAAAAAAAAAAAGAAGTCATGAAGAACCTAGGGGCAAGACGGGAATAAAGACAGAGACCTACTAGAGAATGGACTTAAGGATATGGGAAGCTGTGACAAAGTGAGAGAGTGGCATGGACATATATACACTACGAAACGTAAAATAGATAGCTAGTGGGAAATAGCCGCATAGCACGGGGAGATCAGCTAGATGGTTTGTGACCACCTAGAGGGGTGGGATAGGGAGGGTGGGAGGGAGGGAGATGCAAGAGGGAAGAGATATGGGAACATATGTATATGTATAACTGATTCACTTTGTTATAAAGCAGAAACTAGCACACCATTGTAAAGCAATTATACTCCAATAAAGATGTTAAAAAAAAAAAAAAAAAAAGACTGGGAGAATTAAAATAGTAAAATCCATGCAAGAAATTGGCTACAAGGTGAGATCTTGGTCAAACAAGTTAAGATCTCTATGGCGAGACATTTGACTGAGTTTTTTAAGTACTAGAATTTCGTAGCCCAAATTATTCCCAATTAGTGAATGAACTAGTGCCAGGAATGTGGCAGAGCTAAGCTCTCAGTCAGGTTGTCTTAGCTGACTATAAAGAAGAATCTTAAAAATAGAGAAATGTGGTAGGCAGAATGATGGGCTGCAAAAAATATCCATGTCCTCTGTCTCAGAACTTGTGTATAGATTAGGTTACATTGAAAAGACATTAAAATATGGTAGCAGATATAATTAGGGTTGCTACTCAGTTGACCTTCTATTACAGAGACTATCCAGGATTATCAAGGTGAGCCCAAAGTAATCACAAGTGTCCTAAAATATGGAAGAGAGAGGCAGAAGAGTCAGTCTCAGAATGATGTGATATGAGAAAGACCCAACTGGCTACTGCTAGGTTTGAAGATGGAAGGGGCCATGAGCCAAGGAATGCAGGCAGCCTCTAAAAGCTTTGAAAGGCAAGAAAATTTATTTTTTCTTAGAGCCCCCAGAAAGGAACGTATTTCTACTGGTACCTTGATTTTAGCCCAGTAAGATCCATTTCACACTTCTGAACTCCAAAACTGTAAAATAAAAACTTCATTTTGTTTTAAGCCACTAAATTTGTGTTAAGTTGGTACAGCAGCAATAGAAAACTAATATGAGAACCAAGTAATACATTATGATTGATACACAGGTAATACAATCCTTTCCCTTCATCTCCCCCAACACACATACTTTTCGGTGTCAAATTAAGGCAAGGGGAGTTGATAATATACACAAAATCTAAAGTGACCACAGTGAAAAGTCAAAATCCAAGAGACAAACTGTAAGATCAGAAACTTTATAAGGTTGACTTCTTTAAGAAGGTACGGATCTCAGAGAACTAGGTAACTTTGGATAGACAGAAAAAAAGAGAAAAACATTTCAACTGAGGGGCTGCTCCTAGGTAAGAGCAGAAGGCGGGAACTGAGTGTTCAGATAATAGAGAAGAGAACACACAGATCTAGAGGAAGGCATATGTGAAGAACGGTAAGACAGATAATGACCATGTATTGTGTGTGAGAGACACTGTCCCTTCATCTGTCAAATCACCACACATTGAATGCCCATTAAATCCCAGGCACCATTCAAAGAGTGGAGATACAGGGGTAAACAAGACAGACAAGGCACCTGATCTCCTACTGAGTATATTCTAGCAGGGGTGTATTTTTAGAAAGTGCTTTTATTGATTATTAATTCATTTCATCTCATTAATTGCTACAACCATCATACAAGGTTGAGACATACAAGGTAAGAACTAGGACATTCTCATTTTACAGGTGAGCACAAAAGGGCTTAAGAATTTCTTCAGCTATCATCAAAAAGTCTACAAATAATAAAGGCTGGAGAGGGTGTGGAGAAAAAGGAACCCTCCTACACTGTTGGTGGGAATGTAAATTGGTATAGCTACTACGGAGAACAGTATGGAGGTTCCTTAAAAAACTAAAAATAGAGTTACCATATGATCTTGCAATTCCACTCCTGGGCATATATCCTGGAAAAATGAAAACTCTAATTCAAAAAGATACATGCACCCCATTGTTCACTGCAGCAGTATTTACAATAGCCAAGACATGAAAGTAACCTAAATGCGCATTGACAAATGAATGGATAATGAAGATGTGGTATATATATATACAATGGAATATTACTCAGCCATAAGGAAGAATGAAATAATGCCATTTCAGCAACATGGATGAAACTAGAAATTCTCATCCTAAGTGAAGTAAGTCAGACAGAGAAAGACAAATATCATATGATATCCCTTATATGTGGAATCTAAAAAAAGATACAAATGAACTTATTTACAAAACAGAAATAGACCCCAGACATAGCCTTATGGTCACCAAAGTTTGGGACTAACACATACACACTACTCTGTATAAAGTAGATAACCAACAAGGACCTATAGTATAGCACAGGGAACTATACTCAATATTTTGTAATAACCAATAAGGGAAAAGAATCTGAAACAGAATATATATATATATTTATATATATAAATATATATAAATATATATAAATATATAAATATATAAATATATATATATTTATATATATATTCAGATATCTCTGAATGACTCTGCTGTATACCTGAAACTAACATGACATTGTAAATCAACTCTACTTCAATAAAAAAATAAAAGAATTTCTTCAAGGTCACATAACAGTAAGTGGTAGAACCAAGATTTGAACCCAGACCATGTTAGTCAGAGCCTACATGCTTAATCACTATGCTGCCTGCTAACAAGGGGAGAAAAGTTTGGGTGGAGAAGGTGACCCAGATAATAGATGACTTTGATACATTAAAGGTCTTCATTTAAAAACGCCACAAATAATGACAAAAACTGCCCTTTATAAAGCAATCCTTTGGTATTATACATTATGCTAAGTACAGATTTTCTACAGTCCTCAAGGCAATCCTGCAAGATGGGTATTATTCCCATTTTACAGATGGAGAAACTAAAGCTCACAGATCATAAGTGATTGCCCAAGGCTACCCAGCAAGTAAGTGTCAGAGTTGAAATCAAAACCTTGTTTGCATGGACATATATACACTACCAAATGTAAAATAGATAGCTAGTGGGAAGCAGCCGCACAGCGCAGGGAGATCAGCTTGGTGCTTTGTGACCACCTAGAGGGGTAAGATAGGGAGGGTGGGAGGGAGATGCAAGAAGGAGGGGATATGGGGATATATGTATACATACAGCTGATTCACTTTGTTATATAGCAGAAACTAACA
>NW_020837946.1:89307272-89311106 GCF_003676395.1 Aethalodelphis obliquidens | reverse complement strand
ATATATATATATTCCATGAGAGCATAATATGATTCTCACAGATGGAAGGGCTATACTCATACAGCCCCCAGCCCCTCCCCTTACACATGTGCATTCTTCCATCAATCCATGGGAGTAAAAAGTTTTGGAGACAGTTGAAACATAAAGTTTGGAAGAAAGAAATAAAATGAAATACGCCTTACTGGAACAACCTAAGTTATGCAAACCTGGGAGCTAATAGACAGACTTCCTTGTCTTTAGAACTTCTACCTTACAGATAAAGCCCTTGCTGTCTTCTTTTATTCATGGCACAACAGTCTCACAGCAGTTTGGGAAAAGAAAGATTAAAAAACAAGTTGACTGTCATTTTTAGAATTGTTTACATTTAGAAACGGATGCAAAATTGGAAACAGTCATGAAGACAAAAATATTTTTTTCTCTCTTTGAAAAAATAAAAACGTATATTTACTGCTATATTGAGATAACTTTTCTCTAGGGGATCAGAGAAAGATGGTTCTTCCATAAAACGTATAGCAAGAAAAAATTTCATAGTGTATTCTGTTAGCATATGATTAACTTAACTGCTATATATATGATTAAACACTACATAGTCCTTCTTCTCTTAGGTTCATTCTGATTGACAGAGGTGCCTATTACAAATGTGTTGAGAAAAACCAACATTTTTCAGACCCTAGTTTCTTGCATAATTCTGTGTTTAGCTATGCCCTGTCACCAGTTTAACTGGGAGGTTCCCTTGTGAAAATATAATTTATGTATGTTTTATACAGGTTTTTTTCTTTGTTTCTTCAGTAAAGTAGAATTTGAAAAAGGAAAACATTTGTATTACACTTGTCTCTGTGATACAATTCAGTGATATACATTCCTTGGGGTACATAATGTCAAACCAAACATTCTAAAAAATGGGAAAGAAAACCAATAATTTTGACTTTGGAGAATATTAGGGTGCAAATTAAATGCACTTGTTGAATAATACATTTTTAAATATCTGCTGTGGGTAGTCATCAAATAGAAAGTTATTTCTTCAAATACAGGAGTTAAGGGAGGAAAGTGCCAATGGGCATAAAACTCTGTGTGGTTAATGGTGGAGTTTCATTCCCCAGCACATGTGTATAGCCCCTCCTAGAAAGACACTTCATGGTTCTCATAATCCACTCCTGGGGCTTGTCCTTGCCCTAGTGACATGGGATGGACTCACCCTAGGAAATTCCATTCTCAGGTCCTTTCATATAAAGTTCATTGAACTCCCTCTGGCATTCATTTATTAAATTATCTCCTCAGTCAGTCTCTGGCAGCCCAGGTTATGACTGATCTTGAAATGAGAAGCTGGTTTATGTATATCACACAGAGCTAGTTTGGTCTTAGAAATTAGAATAGCTTTTCTTTTACCAACATAGTATGCATTTATCAGGCTGTCAACACTATTTCTTTTTTCAGGTAAACTAAAATTACAAATATAAGACTATAGCCACAACTTCAGCATAGCTATTAATTTTTGAAAGAAGTCAAAATTAAATCAATTTTTTAAATTGCAGCACTATTACAGAGGTCTCAGTGGCCTCAGCTCTTTTGAGTAAGAATCTGAATGTGTCACAACTGATAAGAAAGCAACAATTTCATTAAAAATACCTGATTTCCAAATGGCATTTAAGGCAAAAGGAGATGGAGATAAAAACAAACAAAACTGAATAGGGGAGCTGGTTTCATGGATTATAAATGATGTACCTGTTAGCAGAGTTATAAAACAAGAAAATAAGGTAACTGAACTGACTGCAGGAAGGGCAAAGTTATGTAAATGAAGAGAGCTTTATCAAAATAATCAAGACAAAGAGATTCACTGATTTAGAAGGTAGCTGTTTTTGAACTGTTGGTGTAATTAATCCTTTTCTTTTGTAAGCTATTCTTTCAAAGGGGCAGTTCCACTTGAAAGAAATTAAGGTGGTTTGGACAATATCAACATAAATTGAAGTTTTGAAGCAATATTATAAGTAGCACTAGTTCTAGAGAGAAAGATGCTCTAAAAATACACGTTGGAAGTCTCAGAGAATATAAAGTAATATGACTCCCATCTTCCCCCCAACTACCATGTTTTAGGGAGTACTCTTACTGATGATACAGGGTTGGTAGAACTCACTACCTCCCTCTCTGGAAACTGCTACTTACAGCTAAGGCCTCTTATTTATGGCTAGAGCTTTACTAATCAGTACGAGCCCCTTGCTTGGAACACTCTGTGTTCATCCGATAGGTTCAATGGATGTGCTACGGAACTCTGGAAAAAAGTTCTGGTCTCAAGGCGTGTATGACATATATAGGATTATTAAAAAACTAAGAAATGAAAAGCAAAAGTAATTTCTCCCTCTTCCATGTCCCTGAAAACATATATATGTATACTGACACAGCCACAGATAGTGCACATACAAGTTACAAAAGTTACAAAAGTAAAGATAATGAATCCATTTTCATCTTAGCAAAATTAACTGAATTTATACATGGTATAACATGATTGTCCTCTTCCAAGAACTTACTTGTTATAGTGATGCACTTTTCAGTACAATTCAATTTTCCTTCGCTTATAGAACACTAAAAAACCTGTCTTTGGTTTTTACTGTGAACTCATTTGTAGAGATAAACTCATCTGCATGCACCATTTCTGCAAGGGGGAGGTAAAAGTAACTGGGTAGATTACTGACCTCAAGCAACTAAGGCCAAGAGATGTTACATAACTTGTTCCCACAGTAACTTCCTGGAGGAACTTGACTTTGAACTCTGCACTTAGTCACTGCATTGTACTACTTCTCCAACAACTTTTCAAACAAGATATTTAATTTGACCTCCAGTGATCAAGGAGTTGGCTGTTTAACCATAGCTACTTTTTCATTCACCTTATCCCCACTTACTCTGCATGGACATGATTCGTTTGAAGAGACAACGTGTTTGTTAATCCTGATTTTCCATTTACATATGCATTTATACATCTTGAAAAAAGGAGTATTTGGGTATTCATGCCAAATTAGTGGGTAACAACTCAGATGCTTTCTTCTATGTATACAGACTTTCTGGTTATAGCCATGATTTTAATTATGCTTCTGTTTTATTCCACTGAACCAATTACTATAACAGAATAAATTGGATCTCATCTAGGGAAAGTCACAATTCATGCTGCATTTTATTCCAAGATTATTTCTTGAAGTGAGAAGAGACAAGGACAGAGGTCAGAGCTAGTAGATTTTTAAAATTTTGAATGCAAATATTCTGTAGAGATTAGTACAATCCACAAAAATTGTGACCATGTTATATGACGCAGCAATCCCACTATTGGGCATATACCCTGAGAAAACCATAATTCAAAAAGAGTCATGTACCAAAATGTTCATTGCAGCTCTATTTACAATAGCCCGGAGATGGAAACAACCTAAGTGTCCATCATCGGATGAATGGATAAAGAAGATGTGGCACATATATACAATGGAATATTACTCAGCCATAAAAAGAAAAGAAATTGAGCTATTTGTAATGAGGTGGATAGACCTAGAGTCTGTCATACAGAGTGAAGTAAGTCAGAAAGAGAAAGACAAATACCGTATGCTAACACATATATATGGAATTTAAGAAAAAAAAATGTCATGAAGAACCTAGGGGTAAGACAGGAATAAAGACACAGACCTACTAGAGAATGGACCTGAGGATATGGGGAGGGGGAAGGGTAAGCTGTGACAAAGCGAGAGAGGCATGGATATATATACACTACCAAACGTAAGGTAGATAGCTAGTGGGAAGCAGCCACATAGCACAGGGAGATCAGCTCCGTGCTTTGTGACCGCCTGGAGGGGTGGGATA
>NW_020837946.1:89274567-89306872 GCF_003676395.1 Aethalodelphis obliquidens | reverse complement strand
TTTCCCCTTTGGTAACTGTAAGTTTGTTTTCTATGTCTGTGAGTCTGTTTCTGTTTTGTAAATAATTTCATTTGTGTCATATTTTAGATTCCACATATTGTGTGGTATTTGTCTTTCTCTCTGACTTGCTTCACTTAGTATGATAATCTCTAGGTCCATCCATGTTGCTGTAAATGGCATTATTTCATTCTCTTTATGGCTGAGTAATATTCCATTATATATTTCTTTATCCATTCATCTGTTGATGGACATTTAGGTTGCTTCCATGTCTTGGCTATTGTAAATAGTGCTGCTGTGAACATGGGGGTGCATGTATCTTTTTGAATTAGAGTTTTCTCTGGATATGTGCCCAGGAGTAGGATTGCTGGATCATATGGCAATTCTATTCTTAGTTTTTTAAGGAACCTCCATACTGTTTTCCTTAGTGGCTGCACCAATTTACGTTCCCACCAACAGTGTAGGAGGGTTCCCTTTTCTCCACACCCTGTCCAGAATGTTTAATTTGTAGATTTTTAATGATGGTCATTCTGACCAATGTGAGGTGGTACCTCATTGTAGTTTTGATTTGCACTTCTCTAATAATTAGCAATATTGAGCATCTTTTCATGTGCCTATTGGCCATCTTTGGTTTTTACTGTATGTCTTTGGAGAAATGTCTGTTTAGGTCTTCTGCCCATATTTTTTACTGCTTTGTTTGTTTTTTCAAATATTCTTTTTATCCAAACAGATCATAAAAATGTAGAGTTTACTATTTAAAACAACCAGGAACTCATAGTGAGATAAACATTAAGACTCAAATAGATAAATGGGTAAATGAGTAGGCAGTTCACAGAAGACAGAACTGAATGATACAAAGTATGTTCAATCTTACCTGTAAGCACAGAGATGCAAATTAAGGCCTCACCTCCCTTTGTGTATCTGCAAACTAATAGGTAACACTCAATGATGGTAAATATGTGGTAAGATGTAAATCCTAAAACATAGCATGTGTGTTATAAATGTCTACACTTTCTCAGAAATTAAGTCAAGATATTGAGTTATATATGTTTGTGATTTTTATTTTTAGAAAGGCTTTCCAAGAAAACAATCAGGAACATAAGAATGCCTACAAATACTTTAAACGTTTTTTAAATGGCATTTTTATAAACATTTAAAAATGGAGGAAGCTTAGGACTTCCCTGGTGGCACCGTGGTTAAGAATCTGCCTGCCAGTGCAGGGGACATAGGTTCGAGCCCTGGTCCGGGAAGATCCCACATGCCGCGGAGCAACTAAGCCCATGCACCACAACTACTGAGCCCTGTGTGCCACAACTACTGAAGCCCGTGTGCCTAGAGCCTGTGGTCTGCAACAAGAGAAGCCACCTCAATGAGAAGCCCACGCACCGCAACAAAGAGTAGCCCCTGCTTCGGGCAACTAGAGAAAGCCCACATGCAGCAACAAAGACCCAACACAGCCCAAAATAAATAAATAAATAAATACATTTATATTAAAAACAAATGGAGGAAGCTTAATTCCACAAAACAAGGGAATGGTTCAATGCATAATGTTATAGCTATGGAATAGTATATTATACGGTCATTAAAATTATGTTCATAAATGTTTAATGGAAAAGAAAATCTTTATAACATTGTTTTAAAAATAGTATTAGAAAGATATAATCTCAATTCTATAAAATATATCATATATGGAAAATCAGGATTGTAATAGTGCAGGTTAGAGTAAATATCTCTCATTGGTGGAATCTGTAGATTATTTTTATTACCTTCTTTATGTTTTTAAATTTGGGGAATAAATATATACAACTTTTAGAATGAAATATTTTATGTGTATGTCTATGCATATGTATGCATGCATATACACATATATACATATGTAGATACAAATACATATTTGTATTTTACAAACCTTTACTGTTTAACCATCGAACTCCTTTTTTGTTTTGGGTTTTTTTTTTTGTCTTTCACACTGACATTTTTATCTACAGTTTCAGTTCAAAAGAACACTACATTAATAAATACTTCAAAAGCATACTATTGTTCTTTCAATTTCTCAGGCTACAAAGTAGCTTTTGCTTATCAAATATTAATAAATGATAGGTCACTGGTCTCCGTTTTTAAACATTTATAGGTTCTTTTTTTTTAACATCTTTATTGGAGTATAATTGTTTTACAATGGTGTGTTAGTTTCTGCCTTTGTGGTCTCAGCATATAACTTCAGTTATGAAAAATGTCATCCCTCCAATTTGGAATGCATTTCAGTTATAATCATTGATTTTCTAAGACAATAACTTTACTATCAAACTCATTGATAAAACATATGGCTCTGTTCTTAATTGTCACTAAAACTTCTGATCTTACCATAAACCACAACTTTAAATTTCCTACTCCTTATTTACATCAAAAAAACTGATTTTTGCAAAAAATTAGGAATGATTCTCTGAAAGTTATATAGTCCAAAATTTCTGTAGACAAGTGATTTTTCAAACATTTTTTATAGAAGTAAAAGCAGTTCTTAAATTGTACACAGAACCCAACCAGTTTGTGCCTGTATTGCTTCCACTTCAATTAGCCCCATGCCTCATCTCTCTGAAGGAAGCCTCTAAGACACTTGCAAGGATCTGTTGGAATCTGCAGAACACCATGTGAAAAATATGCTGCTCTGGACAATTTAACTTATCAAAGAGCATAATTCATAGTTCATATGGACCAAATTTCAAGTAAATGATGTTTGCCATATTGCCTATGTTACATTCACCACGGGAAATAACCCCTCAAAATGTCTTATTCTATGCAGAATGAGCATGTTTCAGGTCAGAGAATTCTATTTAAGGAGCCATGGAGAAATTCCTCTCAGGTCTAAGTTTCAGGAAAAATGTAGTTTTCCCTGAAGAGAGAGTTTGCTCCAAAGACTGTGAATCAGGTAACAGCTTCTCTCATTGCACTGGCTGTAGGGAGGCTTAGAAAAATGGACAGCTGTATAGGACGTCATGGTATAAATTCTTGTGAGTCAGTACTAACTCTGACTTTGCTATAGTCCCACTGAATCTTCCCCTTCAAACTTAATCCCTTTTTTGAGAATATTTTTAGTGTCAATGAAAATCAATTATTTTCCAGTTTTGCTAAGATACAATTGACAATAAGACTGTACAATATAATGCTTTGATAAATGTACATATTGTGAAATTATTACCACAGTAAGTTTAGTAAACATCCATCACCTCAAAGAGTTACAGCTTTTTTGTTGTTTTTTGGGGGTTTTTTTTGGTGGTAAGAATTTTTAAGACTTACTCCATTAGCAACTTTCAAGTACAGGCACACCCCATTTTTTTTGTTTTTTATAAATTTTATTATTTGGCTGCATTGGGTTTTTGTTGCTGCACACGGCTCTCTTTAGTTTCGGCGAGCGGGGGCTACTCTTTGTTGCAGTGTGCGGGTTTCTCACTGCGTTGGCTTCTCGTTGAGGAGCACGGTCTTTAGGCGGGTGGGCTTCAGTAGCTGTGGCACACGGGCTCAGTAGTTGTGGCTCACGGGCTCTAGAGAGCAGGCTCAGTAGTTGTGGAGCACAGGCTTAGTTGCTCTGCGGAACATGCGATCTTCCCGGACCAGGGCTCAAATCTATGTCCCCTGCATTGGCAGGCCGATTCTTGACCACTGAGCCACCGGGGAAGCCCAAGGCATACCCCGTTTTATCGAGTTTCCCTTTATTGTGCTTCACAGATCCTGTGTTTTTTGCAAATTGAAGGTGTGTAGCAACCCTGCACTATCAGATGATCGTTAGCATGTTTTAGCAATAAAGTATTTTTAAATTAAGGTATGTACTTTTTTTAGACATAATGCTGCTGCACACATAGACTACGGTATAGTGTAAATGTAACTTTTATATGCACTGGGAAACCTAAAAGTTCCTGTGACTAAATTTATTATAGCAAATACTTTATTGCAGTGGTCAAGAACTGAACCTACAAATCTCGGAGGTGTGACTGTATACAATATCATTTTGTTAACTGTAGTCATTATGCTCTCCATTACATCCTAGAATTTATCTTACAATTGGAAGTCTGTACCTTTTGATCACTTTCATCCATTTCCCTCAACTCCCAACTCCCGTCTCAAACAACCACAAACCTGTTCTCTGTATGAGTTTTTTTTTTGTTTTTTCACAGTTCACATATAATTGAGATCATATAGTATTTGTCTTTTTCTGTCTGACTTATCTCACTTAGCATAATGCCGTCCAGCTCCATCTATGTTGTCACAAATGGTAGGATTTCCTTATTTTGTATGGCTGATACATATATATATCTCACATTTTCTTTATCCATTCACCCTTCAATGGTTGCTTCCATGCATTAGCTTTTGTAAATAGTACTGCAGTAAACACAGGTGTGCAGGTATCTCAGAGACAGTGATTTTGTTTGTTTCCAATATATACCCAGAAGTGGGATGCCTGGATCATATGGTAATTCTATTTTTAATTTTTTGAGAAACCTTTATACTGTTTTCAGTAATGATTGTACTAATTTACATTTCCATCAACAGTATACAAGGGTTTCCTTTCCTCTACATCCTCACCAACACTCCTTATCTTTGGTCTTTTTGATAATAGCCATTTTAACAGGTGTGAGATGATAGGGGTTTTGATTTGCATTTCTGTGATGATTAAAGTAGTTGAGCAACCTGTCATGCACTTGTTGGTCATCTGTATGTCTTCTTTGGATTTATGTCTATTCAGGCCCTTTGCCCATTTCTTAAAAGGGTTATAAGAGGGTTTTTTGCCATTGAATCATATGAGTTCTTTGTATATCTTAGCTATTAACCTTTCATAGCATATGTGTTTGAAAATATTTTCTCCCACTTTGTAGGTTGCCTTTGCATATTCCTTTGTTGTGCAGAAGATTTTTGTTTAATGTAGTCCCACTCATTTAACTTGCATTTGGTGTCAAAAAAAAAAAAAGAAAGAAATCATTGCCAAGACCTATGTCAAGGAGCCTATCTATTGTGATTTCTTCTATGAGTTTTATGGTTTTAGATCATACATTCTAGTGTCTAATCCATTTTTAGTTTGTTTTTGTGTATAGCATAAGATATAGGTCAAGTTTTATTTGTTCGCATGTGGTTATCCAGTTTTCCCAACATGTTTATTAAAGAGATTGTTTTCCCATTTTTCCCTTGGCTTATATATTGAAAATTAGTTGACCATATATGTATGGATTTTTCTGGGCTCTCTATTCTGTTCCAATGATTTATGTGTCTGTTTTTATGACAATACCATATTGTTTAGATTACTAGAGCTTTGTACTATAGTTTGAAAACAGGAAGTGTGATGCCTCTGGCTTTATTCTTCTTTCCCAGGATTGCTCTAGCTATTTGGAGTCTTTCGTGGTTCTATACAAATTTTAGGATTTTTTTCTATTTCTGTGAAAAATGCTATTGGGATTTTCGTAAGTACTGCACCGAATCTGTAGATTTGTTTTGGGTAGTATGGCCATCTTAACAATATTAATCTTCCATCTATGAGTACAGAATATCTTTCTATTTTTTGCATATTCTCCAATTTCTTTTGTCAGTTCTCGGTGTACAGATATTTCACTTTCTTGGTTAAATTTATTCCTAGGTATTTTATTATTTTGGATGTAATAATAAGCTCTCTGCCCCTTTCTTTCTTCTTCTGGAACTCCTATTAAATAAATACTAGTCTACCCAGATGTTGTCTCATGAATCCCTTAAGCCATTTTCACTCTTTTTCATTTTTTTATTTTTTCTTCCTCTTCTGAGATTGGGTGAATTCTACTGCCTTATCTTTCTGGACAAAAAAATGTTGCCTGCCATGTCAGTAAATGAAGATCAGTTGCCTGCCATCAACCAATCAGCCACTGAAGTGATCCTGATGGTGCTGAGCGGAATTCAGGATGGAGAAAAACAGGTTACTGGGCCTAGATAAGATGCATATCAAAGGAATAATTTCAATGATCCAAGACTCTTGCAGCTTCCTGTATATAGCAAAGCACTAAAGTCATTAACTTGAGATGTCTGTTTTTTGCAATTAGCAGTAATCTTTTAATATTCAACTACATGTTGTTTTCCAGCAAAAAATATATATATATCCTGGCTCCTCCCTTACCTCTATGGAAGAGTTCCTCAGTGCTCTCTGAGAGGCTGTCTTCTGGGCTACAGTCCTCCGTAATGTCCCCAAATAAAACATAACACTCAACTTTTAGGTTTTGTGTTTTATTTTTTTTCAGCTGACATCTTTGAGTTTGCTGTTTTTTTCTTTTGCTTATTCTAGTTTGCTATTGAATCCCTCTATTGAATTTTTAAGTGCAATTATTGTATTCGTCAACTCTGTTTTCTGCTTGGTTCTTTATTTCTGTGTCTTTGTTGAAATTCTCACTTTATGAATTGTTCTCCTGACCTCAGTGAACATTTTTATGACCATTATTTTGAATTCTTCATAAGGTGAATCAACTCTCTCCTTTTTCATTAAGCTCTGTTTCTAAAGTTTTATTGTGTTCTTTTGTTTGGAACATATTCCTGTTTCTTCATTTTCCTTGAATTTCTGTGTTGGTTTCTGCACATTGATAAAACAGGCAACTATCCAGTTCCTGATGGAGTGGTCTTGTATAGGAGATGAACCTTATTGTCCAACCCTGCCCTAGCTCTCGGTTTTCTCTCAAATCTTCGTGATTGTCCAAGCAGCCTGTTTTGTTTTTAATGGCCCCCAGTGCTTGAGGTTGTGCCAAGACCTGTCTGTATCCCGAAGGGAAGGCTCTCAGTCAGCACTCATATGCAGGCTGACTGAAGGCTGACATTCCGGCAGCCGGTTTTAAAGTATTTAATAGGCCTCCTACAGGGAAAGACTGGGCTGGGCTGTGCCCCGGGGGAGGGGTATTTTGTTAAGAACTGTTTTTGGTGGTGTTGTTATAGAGCTATGGGAACTGCAGAAGCAAGACCTACTGGACACCAGAGCCAGGCAATTAAGGAGTGCATCCACTGGGCAGCAGCTGCAAAAGTTGGAAACCAGACATGTGCACAACCCCCTTCCAGGGAAGGATGGGCTAAAGGGAGAATGTGCAGATGCCATCCGCCAACCTCTTTGGTAACCCGGGAGGATTGCAGTCAGCTCTTAGATGTGGGCTATGTCAGAAGCCTGAGGATCAGGTAGCACCTTTTAAAGTATGCAAATAGGCCTCCTTCAGGGAAAGACTGTAAGAAGCGTGTTTCTGTTTGCTCCCTCAATGCTGAGCCATGGGGGGAGAGCCACTGCAAGTCTTTACAAACCTGTTAAGAACCATTTCTTTGTTTGCTATAGTCTTATGGGTCTCATAGATGCAAGCTCTACTAGCTTTCAGAGCTAGGTGTTTTGTAGGCCCATCCCTCAGGTGGAAATCTTAAAGGTTGGGGTGCTAGATGTTGGGTTCAAACCCTTTGTACCTCAGGGAGAAGCTGAGACTTGTAAGTTACTTCTCAAATGTATGTCACTATGCCAAGGATGGGGTTTATGGTGGGAGTGTGTCTCAGACTTTCCTACCTGTTTTGATGTATTTTCTCATTGACCTATGGATAGGTATTGCTCAGCTAGTTTCTGGATTTCTTTCAGAGGAACTGCCCCATGTGTAGCTATAGATTTGGTGTACCCACTGCAGGAAGAGTTCAGGAGCCTCCTCTGTCATCTCTGACTGGCACTTCACAAAACTGATTCTTAACTTTTTAAAAATGTGTGTGTATATGTAAATATTTGTGTATATTTTTAGACTGCTCTCAGAAAATTTAAGGTTACCTTTACTGTCAATATTTTCCTGAATGTATTTGCTAGCATTCATCCATTCATATATTTGTTCAGAAAATCCTTATGGAATACCTAAGCAAGTCCAGCTCTTTGTGTGGGTGGGGTTATAACAGTGAACCAGACTCAGCTCTTAATCTAACAGGTTCAAGGGAGCCCATTTACTACAACTACCAAATATTACTCTACACCATATTTTACCCATAGCCCACAGCCTTCCAACAGTTCTCTTAAATAAATTTTAAGGCCCTCAATGAATTAAAATCAAAATTGAAATTTAACTCAGATAAGTAAAATGAAACCAATATAATTTCAGATCAATAAAGCCTATGTGCATTCTTGTTAGCCTCCTTTTAAATACACTGTGTGATTTCATTTCCTCTAATACATTTTGTTAAAAACCGTTCAATAAGATATATCGCCACCAAAATTAGCCCTTGATGGAAAACTGCAGCTTCTTAAAGAAAAAGATTTATCTTCTTCCAAGCCATATATGTGTACATTGTATGATTAGATCAGAATATCAATAGCAATAAGCCATAGCAATAAATTTGCTTATTCAGTAAAGCTATTAACATCCTTAGAAATAATTATAAACCATTTATCAAATGACTTCCAACCTAGTTTTAAATTTTAAAAAGATGATTAATAAATTAAAATTTTCTTTTAAAAAATTTACGTATATTTTTCCACAGTTTCCCAATTTAAGTCTTCCATATTCTTCATTGCTTTGAGACTTTATTTTAAAGAGGAAAATAAAGATTTTATAGTTTACATAATGATATGATTGTAAATGTTAAGATAAAAACAAGATAAAAAATTAAACCATGTAGATTTTAAAATTAACAATTTCTTCAAAGAAATTTTCCCCTTTAAAACTTAATCACATAGGGGCTTCCCTGGTGGCGCAGTGGTTGAGAGTCCGCCTGCCGATGCAGGGGACATGGGTTCGTGTCCCGGTCCAGGAGGATCCCACGTGCCACCGAGCGGCAGGGCCCGTGAGCCGGGGCGCTGGGCCTTCGCGTCCGGAGCCTGCGCTCCGCAACGGGAGGGGCTGCGGCAGTGAGAGGCCCGCGTACCGCAAAACAAAACAAGACAAAACTTAATCACTAATCCTATGGCATCCTGTAATTTAGAACTGAAGTAAGAATGGATATTGTTATTTAACAAGGTCCTCTATAAAATTAATTTCAAGATCAATTTACATTTACTGTCCCTATGAATCTCTATAAGGAAGAAAAATTATGAACAAAAGATTTTTTTTCTATTTACAAATCAATGATATACTAAATTCCCTCTCAATTTTTTTTTCTAAGAACAGAATTCTCCAAGCTGTAAAGTCTTGAAAAGGTAGAGGTACGGAGTAAAATACAGAGATTACTTTTTTTTTTTTTTTTTTGCGGTACGCGGGGGCCTCTCACTGTTGTGGCCTCTCCCGTTGCAGAGCACAGGCTCCAGACGTGCAGGCTCAGCGGCCATGGCTCACGGGCCCAGCCGCTCCGTGGCATGTGGGATCTTCCTGGACCGGGGAACAAACCCGTGTCCCCTGCATTGGCAGGCGGACTCTAAACCACTGTGCCACCAGGGAAGCCCTAGAGATTACTATTTCTTAATGACATTTACACTATTTAAATTAGAATCACTTCACTTCAATTGATTCTTTTTATAAACATTTGTAAAAGTGATGACACTTCTTACAGTGCGATTGTAATGGGTTGCCCATCTCATTTACCTGATCCAGAAGCCCAGAATGCACCGCTTATCAAAAGATTCATTATTGAGATTCTAAGTACTAACATGAATTACTCAAAATTTAATAGTATAGTTTGATACACTCAGGGAAGTTAACAAATCAAAAACTTTAAAAAATATGCCCATGCAATTTAATATGGCAGAATGAAAAATGCTTTGTTAAATATGTCCTTCTACTCTAATTTGTTGGAATAAAGGACTTCTCTGTCCATTGTCAGGAATAAACAGAAATTATTGCAAATGGTGAGACTACAGTGATTGCAGTAAAATGACCGTTCATATGTATTCTTTTTTGCTTCTAATAAATGAGTGTGATTTGCCCAAATAAATCTTAAAACAAAATTTTGGCAGTCATTAAAAATAGAAATTTGATTGTTAACATACTTCACAAATTAAGGATAATGAAGTTAATTTTTGTATTGCTATCTACCCAAGATATCTGTTATATAATCACGTCAACCCAAAGAAAACTGAACTACACATGAGTCAACAGCTAATTTAGCTCAAAAGAACAAATGTATCTTTGGTATTGGTTGATTGTTTATACCCATATGAACTAAACATATAGAGAGATATCTTGTGGATTATCCTGGGATGCTACACTCAGCTTTGTCCTTTTCAAAGGTGCATTAATCACATAGTCATAAATGTAGTAGAACATTAATAAAATTGATGCGTGACTCAAAAATGGAAAAGAACATATATAGATTACAGAATAAGAATCTAAAAAAAGAAACTTACTTAACTAGAGTAATGATTAGACTAACAAAATTCAGTTTAATAGATTGTTAATAATAGCTACTATTTATTAATCTATTATTATATCCTAGGCCTTATACTAACTCTTTAAATATATTATCCTTTTTAATCTTTATAAAAACACTCAGGGTAGTTAATATCCACTCAATAAATGAAAAAAAAATGCTCAGAATTTTTTAACAACTTGCTCCAGTTCAGACAGATTAAAAAGCCAGCATTCAAAGAGAGATGGGCTGTGCTTTGGGAAGAACCATGGACTTTTCCTTAGCCAAAAATTCTCTCATTATGCTTCGGCAAAAGACATTTATTGAGCTTCCGTGGTGGCGCAGTGGTTAAGAATCCGCCTGCCAGTGCAGGGGAACACAGGTTCGAGCCCTGGTCTAGGAAGATCCCACGTGCCCCGGAGCAACTAAGCCCATGAGCCCCAACTACTTAGCCCGTGTGATGCAACTACTGAAGTCCGTGTGCCTGGAGCCTGTGCTCCGCAACAGGAGAAGCCACTGGCTCGCCGCAACTAGAGAAAGCCCACACGTGGCAACGAAGACCCAAAGCAGCCAAAAATAAATTTAAAAATAAACAAACGTATATTAAAAAAAGACATTTACTGAATAGCATTGGTTTCAAATTTAAGAAGCTGAGTGACACTCAAAAGTGGATGTGTCTTTGGGTGTATGTTAGGCAAATTATTCAAGCAAAAATCTCATCACTAAAATCACTTTCTAGTGGGTTAATATGTATCCCCACCTCTTATTTCAGTAAAAATACAAATTATTCTCTTGGAAAAAAGAACAAAAGCCAGATAGGACCACAAAGCCAGTATTTTATCCTCTGTGGTACACTGCCTCTCATCTAAGTTCCAGTTCAGAAAAGGATAGAAAAGACAGACATATGCAAACAAGACAGAGATTTTAGTTTACAGTAAGGTCAATATAAGTACCATATACTTGCCAAAAATACTAAGGCATCCTAGGCTTCAATTATAAAGTGTAAAGCACAAAGAATGCAATAGTCCTTAATTAATGACCTCAGTGCACCCTGTCCTGTACTAAATTCTGGGCACTGCCATTTTCAGAGGAACACCGACAAACAGGAGAGCTACCATAAGTCAAGGGTAAAGAGAATGCAATAACTGTTATTTTCAGATCTACCTTTCATTTAACACATGCTACGTGCCTGGTGCTATCTTTGTACTTTATACAGTTTTCTCACTTAACCCTCACAATATTCCTGGAAGCTAGGTGTGATTATCCTTACTTTACAAGAGAGAAAACTGAGGCTAAGAAAGATTATGTCGAGACCACATAGCTAATATATATCAGAGCTGGTGTTTATCTAACAACAAAGCCAGGACACTTCCTATTACACTATCTTGCAATGTTGAAAAATACTGAGGAAGTTTAAAGCTAAAGAAGACAAATATTAGAAGAATTAGGCTCTACTGCACAGTTCCAAAGGTAAACTAGATAAAACTGGAAAGCAGCAAAAGAAGACATATTTTCTTACAGTAAGAACTTTCTATTCATGAGGCCAGGGGATATGTACTTTTAAGCCATGGCAAGATGACGACTTGCCACTTGACACTATTTTTTCCCACACTGTTGTTTCTGACTCAAGGAGTTTTTACTCAGTGTTCTCTTAGCCTGGTGTGCTCTTCCCTTGCATCTTCTCTCTGCGAAGGTAGCAACCGAACAGAGCCTTAGTGATAAGGGGTATCTCCTTTGATTATTCTTGGAAAAGTAACCCTGATCTCATTACCACGTTGTCCTCTCTTATTTACCTGTTGCTTGTCTTTCTTCTCCACTAGAATGAATGTTCCAAGAGAACATGATGATAGCTCTGTGAGGAGCAGAGCAGACACTCTGAATATTTGTTGAATACTAAATTAATCTCGTTGCAGCTATTTATGCCTTAAACGGAGTATCATTAGATTAAATTCTCATTCACTCTAAGAATCTATGACTCTCATTTTAGCCTAATAAATAATGAAGGCAGCAAATGGGAGATGGTCTGTATAAGAACTATACCATGTCCCCAAAACAACTGAAAATTGTATAACAGTCACACCAAAATAATGTTTAGGAATACATATGCACAAATGAATATATGATCATACTGTAGAATTTGTGAAGAAACATTAAAGAATTGCACAAGAGTTAGGATGGTCTTAACATAAGTTAATTGTTAACTGAATTCAATACAAACTTTCAAAATCCACACACATCGTGATACTTGTGTGACAACACGTAGGCAACATGGCAACAAGATGCTATTCCTAAAAACAAAAATAAACAAATGCGACCTAATGAAACTTCAAAGCTTTTGCACAGCAAAGGAAACCATAAACAAGACCAAAAGACAACCCTCAGAATGGGAGAAAATATTTGCAAATGAAGCAACCGACAAAGGATTAATTTCCAAAATTTACAAGCAGCTCATGCAGCTCAATAACAAAAAAACAAACAACCCAATCCAAAAATGGGCAGAAGACCTAAATAGACATTTCTCCAAAGAAGATATACAGACTGCCAACAAACACATGAAAGAATGCTCAACATCATTAATCATTAGAGAAACGCAAATCAAAACTACAATGAGATATCATCTCACACCAGTCGGAATGGCCATCATCAAAAAATCTAGAAACAATAAATGCTGGAGAGGGTGTGGAGAAAAGGGAACACTCTTGCACTGCTGGTGGGAATGTGAATTGGTACAGCCACTATGGAGAACAGTATGGAGGTTCCTTAAAAAACTACAAATAGAACTACCATATGACCCAGCAATCCCACTACTGGGCATATACCCTGAGAAAACCATAATTCAAAAAGAGTCATATACCAAAATGTTCATTGCAGCTCTATTTACAATAGCCCGGAGATGGAAACAACCTAAGTGTCCATCATCGGATGAATGGATAAAGAAGATGTGGCACATATATACAATGGAATATTACTCAGCCATAAAAAGAAAAGAAATTGAGCTATTTGTAATGAGGTGGATAGACCTAGAGTCTGTCATACAGAGTGAAGTAAGTCAGAAAGAGAAAGACAAATACTGTATGCTAACACATATATATGGAATTAAAGAAAAAAAAAAGTCATGAAGAACCTAGGGGTAAGACAGGAATAAAGACACAGACCTACTAGAGAATGGACCTGAGGATATGGGGAGGGGGAAGGGTAAGCTGTGACAAAGCGAGAGAGGCATGGATATATATACACTACCAAACGTAAGGTAGATAGCTAGTGGGAAGCAGCCACATAGCACAGGGAGATCAGCTCCGTGCTTTGTGACCGCCTGGAGGGGTGGGATAGGGAGGGTGGGAGGGAGGGAGATGCAAGAGGGAAGAGATATGGGAACATATGTATATGTATAACTGATTCACTTTGTTATAAAGCGGAAACTAACACACCATTGTAAAGCAATTATACCCCAATAAAGATGTTAAAAAAAAAAGATGCTATTCCTAGTGCATATAGATGAAAAATGAAAGCATGCATTAGCACCATAATAAATAACAATTTCTTAATTCTTCTGATGTGTTTGGGATAGCACAGAACATTACAGATTTATTGTCTCTTTTAATCCTCAAAACACACCTAAGAGCTAGTACTTCTAAGTAATAATTTTCCCATTACACAGACAAGAAAAGTGAAACATAATGGACTTAAGAAAATTGCCTGGAGTTACACAGTTTACAAGTGACAAAGTCATATTTAGACTTTAGGTCATTCTGACCCCACAGTCTCACTATTAAATGCTAATCGTTACACATTATACAATCTCATCCTTAATGTCATTAAAGCAAAAGGAAATATAACCAATGTCTCCCACAGAAGCATAAAACTGAACATTATTTTTTTTTCAGAATTTGAGATTTATACATGAAGAACTCACTTTTGAGGTCAATTTGAACTAGGTATTTCTTTTTTAGGTTCTAACAAATAAGTTGAGGAATTATAAGGAAAGGAGAGCAAACCATTCCTCTTTGAGCTGAATGAGTGCTATATCTCACTGTAACTCATTTTCCTCTTTTCAAAAGTACTCTAATGTTTGAGAGTCTACTTTATTGAAAAGGAAACATTTTATGCTGTGAGGTTACAGGGCAAGAACTAGGATCAAAGGATAGATGTTACATTAAAAGAGATTTGGGCTTAATGTGTGGGAGAAATTTGTCAGGTTGTAAAATTAGCTTCCTTGAGAGTTGTGACTGCCATATTAATGAAGAAGTACTTTTATAGACAGGGAAACTATTACCAAAGTTGTGAAAAAGATCAGCAAGCTTCTTCTGAGAAGGTACAGATAGCAAATATTTTAGTCTTTGCTGGCAGTATAGTCTCTGCTTCAACTACTCAATTCTGCCTTTGTAGTGCAAAAGCAGTCACAGAGACAGTGGAAGTGAATGAGTATGGCTGTGTCCAAATAAAACTTTATTTATACAAACCATCTACAGCCTAGATTTGGCTTGGGGATGAAGTTTGCTAACCCCTGTTACATAGTACATTAATCTGAATATGCTAACTGCTGTTACAAAAGCCTTTAAATTTCAATAGCTTAATACAGGGATTTGCAAACCATGACCACAGGCCTATCTGTCCCACAACCTATTAAGAGACAGAGACTGGGACACACAAAACCTAAAATACTTACAAAGTGGGCCTTTACAGAAAAAAATGTACCAACCTAAACAGATGTGCTTTGTTAGACAGCTTTCCTCCAAGCAGACTCAAGGATTCAGACCCTCTGCATTCATAATGCTGAAGTCTTCCACATGGGGCCAACAAGTTTCACACCGTTTTGGGGGAAAGCATGAGAAAGCCACATAGTATACATAACTCTCTTGCTGAAGAGATGATACTCATTTTTGCTCCCATTTCATTAGCCAGAGTTAATCATGTATCTGCTTAGAGATAAGAGGACTGAAAAATACATGCTTGGCTGAAGAGCTTTCTGCCAGCACCTACTCCATACTATGGAAAAAGGCCATGAATCTTTGGTGGTCACAGAGCTGCTTCCACCACATAGAAAGAATATGTGGTGCAGACTGAGGCTTGAAATAGATATACACCAACAGGCATTTCAATTATGAGACATATCTATGTTTCTACATTCCCCAATGTTGTAGGAATATAGTATCTATGGGACAGACAGAAGCTAATTCTCCGTAACACACTCCCCCATAACTTCTTGCTTTTCTTTGATCAGAAATGGTACGAGAGTTTTCCAAACACAGTATCTAATAAGTTTTGTCTCATAAAGCTTTTCATGTACTTATGCCTACATGAAGACTCTCAGTATTATGCAATTGTATGAGAAAATTATAAGCCTGCAAATAAATTAGAAATGATGCAACCATATATTTTTTTGTCTGGATTTTAAAAAAGCATTTGGTTTTAGAATATTTTAATTTAGCCTCTAGTTTCTATTTTTTCACCTCATCGTCCATATTCTAAGTCATGCCTTCAGTGATTAATTCTCAGTTATTAAGTTTCTAAAGTTACCAGCAACAAAAGATAGAACCACAAGTTTTCAACTGACATTTTTCATCACACTATTGTTTCAGTGCTCATTCTCAAAGATTTTTACAGGACAGAAAGAGAGACAGAAATGGAGAGAGAGAAAGAAAGAGAGACAAATCTGAAATAAATCTTGCTTCTTGCTGTAATAAACATCATTAAAGGTGTGAGAGGCTGACAGGACTTTACAAATGAACCTCTATTTTAAGGGAAAATGGTGTAATCATTTAAATAATTAAGTGAAAAGAACAGCGGTAGTAACAGAAACTGCAGACAAGTGATCAACAAAACTGCCATTAAATCAGACAAAACTAAGCGATAACAGAAAGGACCAAATGGTCTGTTGAGAAGAAAATGAAAGAAACTTAATCTTCAGGATTTATCAAGACGACAAAAGCAATAACAAGTATACTACATGATTCAACATCATTGACTGAAGTTACTGGAAAGAAGTAGGATCAACCAATACTTTAAGTCACCAACACCTTATCTGTACTGTGCAATAGCTAAGTTGTTAAATGGCAATATTCCAGGGTTAGCCGAACACTCTGAAGTGCAAAGTAAAAAGGAGGTAGAATCAAGGTAAGAAATACCTTGTGATTAGAAATAGTCACAAGGAAGCCATTGCTGTAGTTCTTAACTGCTTTAATATGTATGAAGCACTGTAGCATTTCAGGTATCTACATTAAAAGACACATTTACCGTTAGGTTTATAATAGATTTCAGTGAGAATAATTCCCAGGAAAATCTTTCTTGAGCCTGGTTTTCTTAGTTTTTTCATGTATCATGTCATGAGAAACCTCAGAGACAGTCACCAGACAGTCAAACACATTCCTAGAAGGTTCATCATTTTGTTATAATGATGTAAATGTTGGTTTGAATGTTGAATTAGTGGGTTTATTTGTTGTAATGAAGTGAAGAGTCAAACAGCTGGGCACATCTGGAGTCAACAAATCACAACTTTAACTCCATTCAACTGGACCAAAGGAAAATTACTGGTCTTGTTTTGTTTTGTCTTGTTTTGTTTTGTTTCTTAGTGGAGTCTTGACACAATTAAGGTACTATCTAGCAAAGCTGTCACTGTTGTTCTCACTGGCACCTGCTAATGGAAAATCGGCCTCTCTCTTCATGGGGAAGAACTATCCAAGCTTTCTGGGACTCAGGCTGCTGAAGAGACTCTCTTCTTCCTAAATTAGCATGGACTGACTACCTCTAAACCCTGGAGACCATGGATTATGTCCTCCTGCTGGGGATGCGGCTTTCCTCCGTTTGTCATGGTGGGAGACAGCAATATAGTGACTTGTGTTGCTTTCAATAGGTTATATTAGTACAATTAAAAATTAAAAGAACTTAAGATCAGTACAAGGTTTGTAACCCTTTTGTTAATCCTTGATAACCCTGTGATAACTCTGGGCCATTCTACCCACCAGCACTGTTTCCTCCTTAGACATCTGCACCTCCTCTAGCACACATTTACCCTCTCTGCAGGAAGAACTTTGTCCTTATTTACCAAGAAAAAACAAAAAAAAGTTTCAGCTTTAAGCATAAAGGTAGACACAAGAGAATCAGGTATCTGAGACAGATTAACCTCAGGCCCTTCTTTCTGCCCAACAGGAAGAAGTCTTTGTAATCTTGCTCTTTTGGTATACTCCCAATGTCTTGTCTGTTTATGACACAACAGGAGGTCACATATGTATTTTACGTAAGCCTTCCATGCCTTTTATTTTCCTTTTTCTCACTCGTGACAAAGGCCAAGTTCATATCTGTGGCCAATAACAGTTTTTCTTCTGGTTCTGACCCAGTACAAAGTTCAGGATAATAAGAGGCTTTAAAATCCTGAATCATGAATGAATCACAGAAACTATAAGTAAAGTCACTCAAAGGGTTCTTTTAATCAAACATTTGGGAACTAAATCCACATGTTTGGTACCATAACCATGTTCCTACCCTGAAGGCCCCCTACAGGTAGTTCCCTTTCACACTAACGGTCTCCCCAAACTATCTGCTTAAAAGCATTCTCTGACCATAGGATCATGAACATAGAACAGGAAATATGTGCTGTGGAATTAACATGGGACCTCTCCAACAGGGAAGTCTCAGTATACATCTGACCTTTTCTATGGTGACCCAGGGTACCCAGAGAAATTGCTCCAAAATTCTAAGGCAAAAGCAGTAGGATTCTTGATTTAGTCTCAGTAATTATGCAGCAACACTTATGTCATACATTTCTAGTCTATTCCTTGATCAAAGTATCCAGTATACATTAAAACATGCATATGTCAGTGAATAAATAGACCTCATTCTCAACAGAAAAAGTGTTAAAGAATTTAAGCTCATCTTTATTCCACCCCTCCATGTTTTCTTGGATTACATCCAAATGAAAAACTTATATCCATATTCTTGACTCAGAGTCTGCTTCTTGGAGGAACCGAACCAAAACAATCTGATCTCTGTTGAGTTCTCTTTGAGATAAAAGATTTGCTGGGCAGCAGTGGTGAATTAGCTTCCATAATGCCAGGCTGCTGCTTGATGATCAGTTATTTAGAAATGTAGCTTCAATTATACATTATTTCTTTGTTTACGGGACCATTTCTGTTCCTCCAATAACTATTAACAGGCAATAACAAAGTTGGACTTTTTCTTTTTGCTTTTTATTTTCATTTTGCACAGATAACTTTACATGGTCCCATTAGATATTGATGAAAATGAATCAGACTCCCTTAGTAACCAGTAGCTATCAGAGAAGCCCGACTTCCTCAGTTACTGCAGTAGCGAAAGAATAAAAAATCTCCATTTTAGAAACATTATAAACAACATTATGAACGTAAGTTCCATAATGGAAATACCTGTCCATTATGTATTTGCTGCAAAATATTCTATAGATCAAACCTGAGTATGTAAGGGCTAATTTTATGTGTTCATAAGAAGGGATGTGAGAAAATTAGGAACGTGAACAGGAATAAGTACACTGCTAAGGTAAGCAGTGAAGGGAAGCAGAACATGCCACCTCAAAATGTGCCACTTTTGCACGTGAATTATTTTGAGCTGAAGGCCTTCAAGACCTGACAGACTCAGGAACAACTTTTACCTCTCCCTTAACTGCCTAAAATAGTTTAGATAGGGGGCCTGGCCCAGAAAGAGAGCTATTACCAGAAATAACTTTTTTATCTGAAAGACTTACTGCTTGGTGGGGCATACATCTGGTTACCAAAATCTGCTCATCTTCCTGTGAATTGCCCTCCTCCCCTTTGAAGCTCCAGGCCCATATCCCATTTCTTAGCTCAATACAGCATATAAGCTTCAATTGCCTGACTGCCTTTAGGCCTCAGATCTTTGTGGAGCTTCTGGATGTATTGTGAAAAAAAGAAACAACAGGCTGAAAATGGAGTCACATAAGTAAACCAAGACTTAACTAGAGTTTCTCCATCTCCCAGGAATGTAACCTTTAGCCAGTCAGTCTGGAATTACCTGGTCATTACTAGTGAGGTAATCCACCTGATAAACATCTTACATCTTCCCCCAAAAGATGAGGTAATCCACTCTTTTTTGTCTGTCTCCCTTTCTGCCCATAAAAATCTTCCATTCTGTACAGCTCCTTGGAGCTCCTTTCTATTTGCTAGTTGGGATGCTGCCCAATTCATGAATTATTGAACAAAGCCAACTAGATCTTCAAATTCATTAGTTGAATTTTTTTTTTTTTTTTAACAGATTTGATGGCCAAAATGGAATCCAAAAGGAACTTCTGTTGCCTTTGGAGACAATGAGAAACACGGGCCTGTCTCTGTTTCCAAAGGCCATGAGTAAATTCCTCTTGGTTCTGAGCTCCACTCTTTTTGTTGAGCTCCCAATCTAATTGGCTTTCCCATTTGGAAAAATTTTCCATTTGGTTAGAAGCCCTTGGTTCTGCCCCCAGTTTCCAAGTTGGGATCTGTTGGTGGCAGCTGCAGTTCCCATTTGTTTGGAATCAGTCCACAGATCTCATTCTCTGGGGTCTGCTGTTCAGTCCTTTCCCCAGTTTCCAAATTCCAGGTTGGAAAGTGTTGGTGGTTACCAGCCAGAATCAAACTGAGTTCAGCTTAACAACCAGAATGGGCCTGGAACTGAACTGGGTCCAGGACTGGACTAGGACTGGACTAGGTCTGGATCTGACTAAGTCTGACTTAAGCTGAATTGGGTCTAGTGTGTTTTATGTAAATAAAGGTTATTGTTAATGGGAATCTCAGAAAACAAACAAACAAAAAAAAGAAGTGGTAAAATTGGTGAGAACTTATCAAGCATTTAAAAGCTGTTATAGGGCTTCCCTGGTGGCACAGTGTTTGGGGGTCCGCCTGCCGATGCGGGGGACGCGGGTTCGTGTCCCGGTCCGGGAAGATCCCACGTGCCGCGGAGCGGCTGCGCCCGTGGGCTGTGGCCACTAGCCCGCATACCGTAAACAAACAAACAAACAAACAAACAAAGCTGTTATAGTGCTTGCCACCTAACTCAAAGACTCCTGTATTAGGACAAATTGGTCACAGAACATGTTAGATTAACAGTAGGTCACCCACAAACCTCAAGAAAATTTTGGGGCAATGAAGTATGCTGTAAGACATCATACAATTTCCAACCCAGCTGTACATACCATTTAGATATTAGTTTGGCTCTGAGAGACCGAAAGGCTTAGCTAAATAAATAAGTAAATAAATAAATAAATGAAACAGGATCTTTAAAATCCAAAGAGTTAAGTGTGTCACCTTCCAGCACATCTGCTTAAGAACTATGGCCCCAGAAGCTACAAATATTTATAAAAATGGCTGAAATCTTACTAAAGACAACCTAGAATTTTGTGTCCTGAGAACTTGGCTTGGTAACCATCAGACTGGGGGCCCCAAAATATGACCAGACAGAAATATGGGTTGCACTCCATTTGCAGCTAAGGGTCCTACCAAACCGCCGCCAATTCTCAGGGAAATTATGATCATTATGAGGAATGCTCCAATTAGATAAGAGTATTTAAGAAGTGTACATAGAAATGAGGGCTCCCAAATTAAGCAAACACAATGAGATATCTACTTTAATTGTCACGCAATAGACCCCAAAAGGCTTCAAGATTCCAAAACAGCTTCACAAAAGAATCTGTTGCAAAAGGCTAATAAAAATTAAAGACAGAAGAGGTACCTAAAACAAAAGATAAAAGACTGACACATCTCCTACTGCTCTCCACTCTCCTTTACATTTTCATTTTCTCTGTCTGAATTGTCTTTCCATTCTTAGGAGATTATACAGCCATAAACAGAACTCCACCATGTTAGTGGCCTTCAAGACACCCCCATACCTACTCTTGAAGGAGAGCCCCCTTAAGGGCCCTTCTCAGAGTTGATGGGACTCTGAGGGATTTTCTAGAAAACTGCTACATTATTTTCTTAATCAGACAAGGTGAAAGAAAAATTAAAACTAATGAAAAACCTTGCCAAATTCTGACAGATACCAAAGATATACTCTACTTTAAATCCCACTCAGAACCTGCAGATGGAATGCTGGAAAAACTGACAGAAGCCAGTGAAGGGTGAGAATTCTTAGAGTCAGCACTCCAGGATCTCTGTCTATAAATCTGGTAGAGAGAGGTAAAACCTCTTTTACACCCTGTTTGGGGATGCCTCTTTAGTCCAGTGTGTTGTTTAATCATGCCAGAAATATTTACTGTTTGTCGTGGCTGAAACCTGACAAGATATTTGAACAAATTTCATAACTTTATGATCAGAAATTTGGCAAAAAAATTGAAAGCTGATATTCAGAGACTGACAGGAAATTTTTTAGACCTTCTCCCCTAAGCTAAAATAAAATTATATACTGGGGGACCTTTTGAAACCTTTGTAAAAGACTTTATGGGTGGATCAACCTATGATGTCATTTAAGTTACAACCCAATTTCTTGAGGAATTAAAGGCAACTATCCTTATCTTACAAATTTCTGGAAAACCAGGTATGTGGCTGCAGAAACAATTCAAAGTCCTTCCTGGAAGAACTTGCATTTTTTTTTTCCCTGTGTCTCTGAGCCACCAATATTAATAAAAACTTTAGCCATATGAGCAGGTAACCTTAATTTATTCCACCTGCCAGAAAAACAACTTAGACCCAACTTCTTTTAAAACTAGTGAGTTCTGTATTATTGTGCTTGATTCCTGGCAGTAATTTTAAATTGGAAGCTGTAAGGTTCTGTTTGCATCTGTCTATATGTTTATGTGTGTGTGTGTGTGTGTGTCTCTCTCTCTCTCTCTCTCTAAATATATATATATATAGAATAGATGTGTGGTATTTTCTACCTTCATATGGTATTACTAAAATTAATTTGTAAAAGGGCTCTACTTAGTTGGCCTAAAGAAAATTAAACACATATGAATTATATATTCATAAAATGTTTAGAAATAGAATAAGATCTAATCCAAATGTTTTTCAAGTCCATGTGATCTGAGATAATCTTTAGTAAATAAAAGCTACTTTAAGTTTGTTGGTTTAGTTAAAATAAATGTCTTTATTAGAGTTACCAACATTAAAATTAATACAGATGTGCAACTCTTTTCTACCTACGTTTACTAGTAAAGTAAGTTTGTCATCTATGTTACAAAACACGTCGGCAAGAAAAATAACTTTGTATAATAAAATTTTCATAAGTAATCTATATATAATTATTGAGAACAAGTATATTAAATAGATGTAAGTGGGATAAAAGCTTTTAGGTAATTTTTAAAATAGTTTCCCCAAATTCTTTTGGTAACCTGAAATTTTAGTTTTGCTGTTAAATTAAATGACGGGTAGTCATTAAGTATCCAAGTAATTTCTAAATAAGATAAAAGGCTGAAATACTAATTACTGAAGACAGGTTTATTCACTTTTGGTTTCCTTTAATAGAGGAACTACAGATATTTGGGTCTATTAGTACAGGTTTTGTGCCACTCTGAAAAATTTACTATGGAAAGCATATGCTTCCAAAAATTATAAGAAGTATTAATTTGTCAAGCCATAGGATGCTAATATAATAGACAGTTCACAATTTTTTACATCTTTATTTTCAGTAAAAATTAAGGTTTTTAGGGTTAAATATATCAAAAATATAAAAATAAATATGTAAAATGTAAACAAATACTTTACATAAATATATAATTAAATATAAATATATATAAAGTTACTAGAAATAATAAGGGAAGCATCCGTATATGCAAGAAAAGTAGGATGTGTGTTTTCAGTAATAAAAAGGTACGAGGAATGGAGATAAATTTTTGATGAAGAAAAAGAAAGTAATTTTGTCATAAAGTAAAACTGATTATTTCAGAATGGGAGAAAAGGAAAATCAGGACAAAATTGTAGAGGTTTGTGGAAAGGAAATCTCAGGGAAAAAATTTATGTTTCATCAAGCTGGCTAAGATTAAAATAAATTTATTTTTAAAAAGTTGATAATCACAAGTTTTAATATCAAAAGTAAACTGGTGCAATATTTGAATTTGGTTTTCTCTGTTGGAAGAACAAGTTTTATTGGAATTTTGATCAGTTCTTAATAAGAAATTGTAAACAAAAGTATTTTTTGTTTGTTTTTTACCTTTTAAATGATCTGTCTAGAAAGTGAAAATTCTGTGTTTTATCAAAACAATTTCCTGTGTTTGTTGTTTTTATCTTTGATTACTTACGGTCTTTGATTACTTATGGTCTTTGATTACTTAATAAAATTGAGTCTTCCCTATTAAAATAGCTAAATTTCTTTCTTTCCTTTTTATTTTTGTACAACTTAACTTTCTCTATTTGCCCTTGAAGACTTTAATTGTCATTATGGTTAAATGGATAACTAAGTATTGTTTTACAGTGAACTATGATACTATTTGAACAAGGGTTTTAAACCTTTTAATGTTTTTTCCTTTTTTAAATTTTTTTTATTGAAGTACAGTTGATTTACAATGTTGTGTTAATTTCTGCTGTACAGCAACATGATTCAGCTGTATATATACAAACACTTTTTAAAAATATTCTTTTCCATTATGTAAACCTTTTAATATTTTTGACAAATTTTCCCAAAAGCAAATTCCAAATGAAGTATTTCTGACCCTGAACCAACTCAGATTTTTCAGAGGATCCCTGGTACATCTCAAAAGATTTGTTCTCTCTTCTTATAAAAAGGGAGTTATTAAACTAATTAGGCTTATTTGATATGTTAAATTGCATGGGAAGCATTGTCAAATAAAAAGTAATACTAATATTTTACATTTTATTTGTTTAGGTATAAGGGTCTCGAAACTTCTTGGAAATCTAATATGTCCTGGCATAACATTATCATTCATAATTTCAGTTATTATCTTAAAATGTATATCACAGAAATAACTACATGTCCTTATTAAATGAATTCTCATCAAATCTTTAACAATGGGCATATTTCTTTGTCATTTACAGAGAATCACTGTCTTACTCAGATGCTTTTGCAAAAGTGTTCCTATAAAAGTGCTTTGTCTTCAAGGAAATTCGTGGAAAAGATTTTGACAAGTACAGATTTCTGATAACTACAAGACAATAAAATTGAACTAGATTCAAGCAGAACAAGTATTACTTACAAAGAACTGAATGAACTTAGAAGGATAACTAATTATTTTATGATATATATATATATATTTTTTGCTTGAAACATTGCTGGTTCCTTGATATTTTGTTTTTTCCAGATTTAAAGCAACTTTTTTTCTTTTCTCTTACTATGGCTTACAGCAACTTGGTAAAGCATACCTTTGTAAACAAAGATGAAACATTTATTTTTTTCTTCCTATCTGACCCCTCTAGAATTCAGAAATTCTTGAGTATATTTTCATGGCAATATAGTTATTTGCATAAGTTCTTGCTAAAATTATGAAAATAATCAGGCCAAATTTAATTCAAATAAATTAGTCTTACTGTGATTATCTGTGGGAAAAAATGGGGATAACTGTAGAAAAAAATTATATTTCCACCTTTGTAAATATTAGATTCTAATGCTGTTGTCTTTGACGTTTTATTATATACCTGTAAACTGGACTAGATTTTGAATTCAGTTTCCTCAAATATCTGACCATGACTCTCCAAACAAATGTTTCCAACTTTCTCCCACACTTAACGATTTGGAATCATTAAGAACAAGGACTCTGCTTGAACCTCCTTGGAAGGGACTATACTAAGTCCATGGCAGCCAAATTTCAGGGACCTGAACCTTGGACACATATCTCACAGCTGAAAAACGCTCCACCTGGCACCTATTCCTGATCAGACGCTGAAGACCTCCAAATCAAATTGACAAGAATGAGAAACAGCTGACATCAATGTAGACTGCTTCCTCCCAAGATACGGGATCAAGACTTCATACTTTAAATCTAAAACCCTCTTTTCTTCTTTTTCTTTTCTTGTCTTTGGCATTGGCCTGGAAAGATAATTTCATCTCCATATCTCCCAGGCCATTGCTAAGGGGGTAAAGTTTCAGACTGCTGGATTTGTCATCAAAACTTCAATCTGTCCATGACCATGACGCTAGAGTTCATTAACAATGCTCCCTAGAGGCGATGCTTTGTGCCCCAACAGGATTTATTTTTTTCTGTGGTGGTTATCATTCTCCTTGGGCCTAGGGATGCCTAGAGGACTGACGCATAACTGGGAAATGCCGCTTAGGTTACCTTACTGCGCCCCTAACTGTTCACAAACAAACTGAGACACCTCATTGGTCAACTCCCCTTAATTTACAGGGGTGCGTTGGAAAAGACTTACCAGAAGGCATTCATGATTCAGGATTTGCTTCCTCTGGCAGAACCCAACTTCCCTGGGGTGAAGTAAATACAGGTCGACGGGCAGGGCTGAAACGGGAGCTAGCACAGACATCAGTGGCAGTGGGCCGGCACTAAGACGAGGTGCGGGAGGATGCAGCAAAGACCAGGCGGGCCCTGGAGAGAGAAGCGCGGCGCTTCCCCGAGGCGCCGTGGCGCAGAGTCCCAGGATTCCCTGCGCTGCGCCTTAGTTCCGCCCTTAGCTCCGCCCCTAAACCGCCCCTTAGTGCCTTGGAGAGGAGTGACCCCCAGGCGAGGGCGTGTGCTTTGGGGCAAGGAGCCGCAAGTGCTGGGTAATTTCTCTATCGGCTGCAGCTGCCCTTTGAGCTCCTGGCCTCGCAAACTTACGACCTGACTTCCTCCCCATTCTGGGAGAAGGCAGGCTTCCTGCCTGGAGCTGTTTCATCCGGAGCCTCCGGAGCGTAACTAAAGTAGTCCTGCCCTGAGCTTGGCCCCCGTCACTCTTCCCCTTCTCGTCCCCACCACCCAACAGGACTGGGGCAGGCCCATACTTTGAAAAAAATAGCTTGGGTTCCTCCCTGCCCTTCCTGGTGACCTGGCTTATTCTCCTGGGCTGTAGTGCTGAGGGAGGTGTCAGGTAGGCTCTGCCCCGGGCCGGGGAAACACCACCACCCAGGAGGCTCTGGTCTTGGTATCAGAGATGAGGGTCCGTAACCCTGATATCAGTGTCCCCTGCTTGCCATGTCCTCAGTGCTTCTTCTGGAAAGCATGTCGCTGTGGTTCTGGGTGCTTCACGCCCCCTCCCCTCTACCCCCCTCCTTGCCTCCCTGTGCCCACACCAGCCCTCAGCCCTCAGTTCCCTCCACTGGGGCTGTCTCTACTGGGTGTGAGCTGTAAAGCAGTCTGGTTAAATGAAGAAAAAAAAAAAAAAGTAAATTTAAGTGAGGCTGTGATCAGGAACCTCTCCTTAACTCTTGAAAATATTGCAGAATCCGCTGCTAAGGCAATAGTTGCACAACAAAAATCCTTAGACTCTCTGGCCAAAGTTGTTTTTGATTATAGGATAGCCCTTCAGTATCTTTTAGCTGAGCGAGGAAGTGCTTGTGCTCTGGCCAACACCACCTGCTGCACCTGGGTTAACTCTTCTGAGGAAGTTGAAACTCAGTTACATAAGATCATTGAGCAAGCCCACTTGGCATAAAAATTGACCCTTTCAGTGGGGTCTTTCTTTGATCTTTATTTGATTTTGATTGTTTTGGGCCTTCAGGACCATGGCTCTGAAGTATACTTCAGACACTGGGAATTTTTCTACTTAGAATAATCATAGTAGTCTCCCTGGTGTGTTGTACTCTCTCAAAAGCTTTAAGTGCATGTTTGCTGCCACTAACCACCGAACAAATGATCTCCCTAAGACTAGAACATCAAAGAAGAAATGAAGTTAATGGCCAACTAAAAAATGGTGAACCTGAAGTCGTGACCTGTGAACAACATAAGGAGTCAGCAAAAAATGTTATGACCCATAAATGTCACACAAAAGGTCAATAAAAACTGTGAGAACTGCAGAGTTAGAGCTGAGAGCAGCCCTCGGGACTTAAAATTGATCACACCTCTCAGTTAAGCTTAGAGTCATGATCAAAAGGGGAGAATTGTTAAAAAAACAAAAGCCAAATCAAGAGGCCCAAAACGGAGTCACTTGTGCTAAGCTCCAAGTCAGCACACTGAGACTTAATTGCAGTTTCAGCCTCTCCCAGGGATGTAATCTTTCACCAGTCAGTCTGGAATTACCTAGTCAGCACTAGTGACATAATCTGCCTGACAGACCCCTTCTTTCCCTCAAAGAAAGATGAAGTAATTTGCTCTTCTTTTTTTGTTCCTCCCTTTTTTTCTGCTTATAAAAGCCTTCCATTTTGTACATCTCCTCAGAGTTCCTTTCTGTTTGCTAGATGGGATGCTGCCCAATTCATGAATTATTGGATAAAGCGAATTAGATCTTCAAATTTACTCAGTTGAATTTTTTTTTTAATGTATAGAATTAAATTTGTTTTTCCTCTGTTAATCTGTCTTTGTCAATTTAACTGTTAGACCAGCCAAAGGACCTAGAAGGGTGGAAGAAAAAAATATTTTCTCCCCTACAGCTGCAAGCAGAAGTACCTTGTGAAAACCTAGTATTTACATCACAGGGCAAAATTTCCCCGATTTGTAGGAAAATTATAAAGCTAATGTGTACAAATACTTCTACTGCCCTGACCCGTGCAGTTCATACCTAGGGCACTGCTGCAGTTAAAATGGCACAGCACGTGAAAATAAAACAGTTTTAAAATAATTCAGGCCTCTTTATTTAACTTGCACATCTTGAGACACCATGAAGGTGACAGATAGTCCAGAGCAATGGTTTTTATTTCTTTTTATTTTTCTGTATCTTTGACAGGCTTCCTATATCCCAATGCGGCCTTCACTTCTCATTTCAAAAGCTTCTTAAAAATCTTTATCCAGAACCTCCAGCCTGCATGTCTTCTATTCACATATTTCTTCTCCTGATTTGGGTTTCTGGTGTTTGGAAATTGACTAAACGTCTTTTGCTAGGGCTGGAAATTTTGATCTGGATAAGTCTCAATGAATATTAAATCACATGTAACAGTTGGCACTTATTTAACGCTCATGCTTATTAAAGACTATACATGTTACCATTTAACGGCTCACCTTCACGGAATCTGAAATCCCTGTGTGGCTTTGAAGCAGAGCAGAATATTCCACCCTACAATATGCCTCTTTGGCATGAGAATGATCTTGAATTGATTATTTTAAGAAAAAGCAGACACAGAAAATGCTCTGGAAATCAAGACTAAGTTTCCCTTTTACATGAGAAATTTACATTTATAAGGGAAATCTCCATTTTTAAGGGTATCAGGAAGAAAAGAATGACTATATCTCTAGAAACTCTTATCTATGAAGAAGACAAAGACTTAATTCTGCATAAGCACATTACCCTTGTTTACTGTGCATTACCTGATAGCGTCTCATACCTGGCATCCCCCCCACCCCAACATCTTCTTTCTTTAGTTGAAGATGGTATTTAAGGTAGTGGTTTAGGTCATTTTGAAGAGTTACTCTGTTTTCCTGGGTATCTCCAATGCATATAGGAGGTATACATTTTATTAAGCATCTGTTTGTTTTCCTCCTGTTAATCTGTCTTTTATTAAAGGGGGATCTCAGCCAAGAACATAGAAGGGTAGAGGGAAAATGATCTTTCCTCCTCTATAATTTCCCCTTAAGTGTACAAATAAAATTGTTCACTATCAATACACTTTTCAGTACTTTACCAGTGGTCCTAGACAGTAATAAGGCCACAAAAATATATACAAATTATTAGGTATGAAAAGGAAGAAATATGTGTTGTTATTTACCAAAGGCATGATGGTATGCTTAGAAAATCTACAAGCACCTAAAGACAAACTATTAGAACTGGAAAATAACTTTAACAATTATTGGATACAATATATAAATTCAACTACATTTCTATGTACTAGGAACAATTAGAAAAGAAATTTGAGAAATGATGTAACTAAAGCTTGCATCAAGAACCCTCAAATACCTTGGAATAAATGTAATGAAAGGTGAGCAGGGACCTATACAGAGAAAACTACAAAATATTGTTGAGAAATATTTTAAAATATTTCAAGAAACTTGGAGCAATTCTATTTTCTCAGTTTGGAAGAATCAATATTTTAAATATGTCGGTTCTTCCAAACTAAACTACAGAGTCAGGGCAATCCCAGACAAAATTTTTCCCTCCAAAAAAGAAAAAAAAAAATTTCTAGAAATTAAAAATTTGAATCTAATGTTTATATGAGAAGGGATTGGCCCAATAATAATATATCAATCTTAAAGGACAACAAACAATACCACATAAAAAGACTTATAAAGCTACCCTAATTAAGATGTGGTATTTGCATCATGCACACATATAAAACAATGGAAAAGAAAACACAGAGTGGACCCACACATATGCAGGCCCTTGATGTAACACAAGGTGACAGGGCAGTATGTTAGGGAAATGGTGCTCTCTGTAATAAATGGTGCTGGGTTAATCAGATATCCATATAGGAAAAGAAAATAAGAGTTTGATTGTCTGGGGTCTGTAGTTCTGAAGATATTATCAGAGAGAAACCAACTACCTCAACGTTTAGATTTTTTTTTCAATTCCCCTTAGTATGTCGTTTGCTTTCAAAGGTATATTAGGTGACAGTGTAACCAAATATTTTTCCACCTTGTAACAAGGATATTCTGAAATATCTATTTCCTGATATCTACCCCACTGTTTGCTCCTTTCCAGCGGTCCCCAACCTTTTTGGCACCAGGGACCGGTTTCCTGGAAGACAATTTTTCCACGGGCGGGTTGGGGGCCATGGATGGCTCAGGTGGTAATGTGAGCCACGGGGAGTGATGGGGAGTGGCAGATGAAGCCTTGCTCGCTGGCCTGCTGCGCACCTCCTGCTATGCAGCCGGGTTTCTAACAGAGACCCGGGGGCCCCTGCTTTAGTCAATTCTACATGGTAAGTTCTAGTCCCTGAGCACAGCTTTTTTAAACATAAAGTTAACTGAAATAACAGAGCATCCCTTCCCTTAAAAAAGCAAACAATAAACACTGGCTTAAATAAATTAAGGATTTTATTTTTTTATTATATATAAGCCACTACTGTGCTGGTCAGGTGTGGAAACAGAATCTACTCTGGTAGCATAGATGAGGAAAGGCTTTATTAAGGAATATTATATATTGCTTCATTAATGGAATTATTAAGTAGGCAGAAATTCTAGGAATGACTCTCAGATGGCTATTGTAGAACTGGTCTGCTAAGAGAGATGCTATTAATCCATGATTTAGACCACACAATCTTGTTGTGATCAGAAAGCTGCCATATCAGGAAGCCATTGCCACCACTTCTAGCCTTAGAAAATCCAAACCCCTCTGGTGACATGCGTTCCCGAAGTTCTGGTCTCCCCAGAGTCAGGCTGCTCACCTTCTCTTTCTAAGTTTTGTAATCGAACAAAGGGCTTGTGTACCTGTGGAACAGAAAGCCAGACTCTAACAGCGGGCATTTGCAGCAAAGTAAGGGTTTATTGCAGGGGGTACCAAGAAAGGGAGTGGGAGACAAGCTTCAGATCTACTCTAACCTGGTCTTTGGGTTAAGAGTTTTTTAAAGGGGAAGAACAAAGAATCTTTGTTAATTAATAGTCTTGTGACATTTCTTAATCGTAGTTTTGGGAGTCAGGATGTCTCTGGTTTACCATTCTCTAGTCAGGCGGTCCATGTCTCAGGGCTCTGTTAGCTTATCTTGCTCTGGAGGAACAACCTGAGTTTGTACCTTAATGATGATATCTACAGTAGCAGTTTTAGTACATTAACAGTGTTGTAGACAACAGCAATCTTAGTACAGTAATGATGTTATTAACAACAGCAATTTTAGTCATCTGACTCTGGTTGATTAGCATTCAGTTAGCACTGGATTGAGGTCAGAGGGGACAAGAAAGGAAATAGAGTTTTGAATACAGAGGTTAATCATAAACTCAGCAGGGGAACTTGGTTTTATTGGGGCTTGGTTTCAGTCCCCACTCATGTTTTAAATTTCCCCAAATCCTTGGGGGAACAAGATGATGACTGCTCTATTTCCTGCTGAAAGGAATGTCGTCCTACCTCAATTTAGGGAATGGGAGTGTTGCTCACCAAGTTGCAAATATTCCCAAATTCTAGGTCTTGGATCCAAGTCTTGCATGATTAGGATCTCAGTCCCATCCACAGTTTTGGTGCAAGAGCTTATGGTACACTTTATAATCAGGTACCCAATTAGAAGTAGTAGTGGGAGTGATAACCTGAACTTAAACTTTGGAAAATAGATCTATTTCCCTAAGGAATTAAGGAGAATAAGCCTGAAAACCTGTCTGGACCTGGTACTTATGGGGAGCCTTATTGTAGCCAGGTAGCCAGTTGCCTAATTTTATCTAAGTAGGTCTTACCTTCTAATGTGGTATTAATATATATATAACAGGAGCTGTTGGCCTCTAAACATATGTTTCCTTTTTCTGCTAAATTCTAACCTAGAGCAATTTTATTTTCTAGTACTACTCTGGCTGAAGAATATAGTGCCTTCTGTTGGAAGGCTATAGCTTGAGCTGTCTCATTTGCTACTACTTTCCTAAAGTAAGAGGTAGATTTAATAGTTACAAGAGGAGATCTTGAGAATATAACGTTGCAGTTCGCAGCCTCTAGCAGATATTGTTTTGAGAATGCCTGGTAGTGTTCTTGAATCTGATACAGTTCAGAAAATTCAAGTTCTCAGTAATACAGGAACATGTGTAAAATCATGTCCACAGTGAATACCCAGCTCTATTTTGGATGCCTGAACCACAGTTACACCAATTTGATTTTAAAACGTATTCTTTTCCTTAATGGTTAAAGCAAATGTACAGTGCATGTTGAATAGGCCACAAAACAGGCTTTTCTGGTTTAATTTAAATCATGTATGAGCTAGAATGACTTCCCCATATCTTAATAAGTGAAAATTTCTTCTATCATTTCCCCTTTTATTTACAAATCTTTTGATAGAAAGCATTGATGATCAAAACACTTGTCTCTTGATGCCAGGATGATTGCTTGATATTAGCTTTCTCTCTCTCTCTCTCTCTCTCTCTATGTGTGTGTGTGTGTGTGTGTGTGTGTGTGTGTGTGTGTGTGTGTGT
>NW_020837946.1:89221592-89274557 GCF_003676395.1 Aethalodelphis obliquidens | reverse complement strand
TGTGTGTGTGTGTGTGTGTGTGTGTGTGTGTGTGTGTGTGTGTGTGTATACACATACATATGTATGTATATGTATTTGCCTAGTTAGCCACACTGAGGGAAAACTATTCAGACATAGTGAACAAGCTCAGAGGTTAGTAATGGGGAAACATATAGGCTATATATTTTATCAATTATACTGAATTGTCACACAAACATTGCACGCATGCTTTTAGCAGTATAGTTAAGCAAGCAGTGATACGTGTCATGAAGAGTTATACTCTGTGACAACTTCACTATAGAATTTTCTTTCCATCCTAAACATTAGGGGCAATAGTATGGTTAGAAGTAAAACAATAACTTTCAATTTTGATAGGGAGACAAACATTTGATAAACAGTGCAATTGAATTAGTGGGATGAGTCTTACGGTCCTGCTCCAGATTCTTGGATCAGTCGTCTACACTGCTATTGTCTTCTTCTCGTCCTGCTGCGGGTGTTGTTTGGGATCAGTGGTTCTTTCTCTAGACCAGTCCAAGGCAGAGGCCCTTCTTAAGTGGGAAATATAAATTCAAGAATAAATTCCCTTCAGTTTCACTGCATATGAGCTAGTTAAGAGTATCTGATAAGGGTCTTTCAGCTAGATTTTCATCCTTTAAATGATGCCTTTTCCAGTATGCACAATCTCCTGGTTGCAGGCCATGGGACATCTGATCTTCATCAAAAGATAGGTTACAGTGATAGGCTTCCAAAACAAAAGTCAAGTGTCCTTTAATAACTCAGTTAAGCCTTACAATAATGTAACATAGCAACAAGGAGCTATCTGGAAGTGAGTCTTAGGCAGTAAATACAGACCTCAATTAACAAAACTAGAATTTAATATCCACTGAAACATAATATTTTTATCTTTAAAATTACCCTCATTTCTATCAAACATAGCCAAATTAATACTAATTTGTTTGTAACATAAGTCTGGTTTCAGTAAGCTTGGCCTGATTATTTACATACATGTAATTGATCGTATAGGCTCTTTTGAATTAGCTGTGCTGAAACTTTTCATAAGGAATCTCAGACTAAATTTATAAAAGGTCTCTCAAGGCCAGGAAAGCCACACCAAAGACTTTTCATCAGATTCTGTCTGTGATACCTATAGATTTTGGTAAATTCCTCTCTTAAGGTCTCTAAAAATACCTCTGGGATTCCTGCACCAATCAGGTGGTGGACTTCCTTACTCACCTGATAAGGCTGTTGGGAACCTAAAAGTTTCCAATTTCTGGAGGGATCAGTTAGAGAGAAATGATAACTTTCAATTCTGTTTAAAAACATATAGTTTATCAAATAACCACATCATAATTGGCATAAAGGGAAAAGCCTCCTTATATCTGGAAAACACAGATTAAAATCCAGCAACATTTCAGACAAAAAACTCCATACAAATTATAACCATATTTATTAGTTCACTCAGTTCTATGTAAATAATCCTTTTCATTAACGGTTTTATGAAGTCATCATGTTTTCCATTAGGATTCTACTAACAGTTTTATGAAGTCATCAGGTTTTCAATTAGGATTAATTTCCTACCCAGTTCAACGGTATAATCTGAAAGTTATCAGAAAATCTGTACTTAAAGTCCTGTCTATAAATCTTGAAGATGAAATATTTTTTGCAAAAGTATCAAGAGTACAACTGTCTATAAATGTCTTTAAAAGACATGGTTAAATACTTGATTACAATGCAACTGGCAAAGAAACTTGGTTGCTGCTGTGATATACAATATTGTAAGATAATAACTAGAATTATGCCTGATAACATTATACCAGGACATATTCAAATTTTAGAAATTTCATATAATTTCTAGAATATCTATATTAATGACATTTACCCATACAGTATAACCTAAGAAGGTTTATGTCCACTCACTTGACAATGCTTCCCACACAACCCAACATACCTAATAATCCTAATTAGTTTAATCTCTCTTTTTAAGATGCCTCAGGGGCCCTCTGAAACATCCCAAAGCTCGATAAAGGTCAAAAGAACTTCAATTAGAATTTGATCCTTGGAGAGTTTGCCAAAACTATCAAAAAAGTTTCAAAACACCTGGTCAAATAGGATCATAGTTCACTGTGAAATAATACTTATCCACTTAAAGGATTTCAAAGGCAAACACAGAAAGTTTTAATGGTTACTTAAAAGGTAAAGAAACTGTACAATCTATTATCAAAAGCAGATCAATATTCTAGAAAACTTTGCCCTTTTGACTGTTACTGAGCCAAACTAGGTCCACTCTCCTGACTCACAGCAAAGTCAATCTACTGACATTGGGTTGTAGTGAAGGAAAATACAGCATTTATTGCAGGGCACCAAGCAAGGAGAACAGGCAGCTAGTGCTTACATGACCTGAACTCCCTGATGACTTTCAGACAAGGGTTTTTAAAGGCAACATTAGCGGTGAGGGTCACAGAGTACATGATCAGCTCATGGACATTCTTCATCGGTTGGTGGTGAGGTAATAGTGTAATGTTTTAGAGATCTTAAGCATCAACCTTCTGGTTCCAACCAGTCTGGGGTCTATGTGCTGTGATATGGTCAGCATGTAGTCAACATTCTCCACTGTGTTGGCATCTTAGCTTCTGCAAAACAACTCAAAGGTATGCGTCATATTGTTATATATATCTCTTGAGGTGGAAATAGAAGTCCTATGATTCTGTTTTATCATGGAAGGAATATTGTTTAAGCTAACATTACTTCTCTCGCTTGACTGCTTTTCCTTTGTTTCCGCATTCCCTCCCTTCTCTAATTAGTAACTGCTTGAGTCTGCTCTTTGGAACTCAGGGAAAGCCTCGGAGAGTAAATTCTTTATTCTACAAACAAGAAACAGGGGACATAGCAGGAAGGGCCACAGGGTCCTGCTCAGTTTCTTTGATACTCCTCAATCCTGAGGGGAACAGGGGCTGGACAAGAAAGGGAATAAAGTTTTGGAAAGAGAGGTTAATCATAAACTGGGCAGGGAAACTAGGTTTTTGGAGGCTCAGTTTCATTTTCATATGTGTACATATGCCTAGTTGAACATAGTCATTCTTGGCATTCTAGATACAAGGGACCTGGGAAACATAGTCCATTCTAGAAAACTGAGTCACAAAAACTGTCTCAGCTTCCAAAATTCTGTAATAATACAAAAACTATCATAAATTGTTTACTCTGTGTTAATGAAGCAAATTTATTTCTTTTCACTTATTTCATATATTCAACTAATTATTTTCTATAGACAGAGTTTAATATTCTATTATTAATGATTAACAGACTAATAACTAAAAAACAACAATAAGAATAATTTAAAAATTCTTGCGCAAGTTCACCAAGTTTCGCTTTTATGCAAAGCCAAAGCACAAAGCTAGCCCAGTGTGGCCTAGCTAAGGAGCCTTTTTTTCTAACGTTCTTTGCTTTCTCTAAAACTAACATTATATCAGTATAACTTAAGGGTTTTATTTTCAAATTTTGAGTTAATTAAAGTGTGGACTAAAACTAAGTCAGGGATGTATGGAAAAGTTTTGTTAGGATACATTAAGAAAAAAACAAAAATGACTGACAGGATGCCTGAATATTTCAAAGGGAAAACACAAACTCAAAAATGTTAATGTTGATGCATTCAGTGAGCCAGAATGCGAATGTAATACTGCAGAAAGTTCTGACTCCACTTAATTGATATGTGCTTTTGGCAAAATAAATGAGAATTTGGCCCAAGATAATAGCTCAGGCATCTGTGTACTGAGACCTCTGAGCAAGTGCTCCATGTCATCTATATTCAGCATCAGAAAATTTTGTTATGTCCAAGTTTCCCTGTCAGTCATACAATTTAAAATGTGACAGAAATATATTTAAACAAATAGAACAATGATGAATAGATCTAGAAATTATGGGCAAGAATACAATTCTGAACACCAGTTACTTTTCTTCCATCATAGACTAAGCAAAGTAAATATTCTTCTTCTAAATAGTTCTTACCTTAAAAAAAAGAATCAGGGGGAAAAGCACCTAAACTTAAAATGTAGATACAAAAATGAAGAGCAAATGACACAGAAAGAGTGTCCCATCCAGAAAAATGCAGGATTCATAAGGACCTTGCTTTTAATAAGACCAAAGACAGCTGGGAAACGAAATCATGTGCAAATTTACTGAAGACCTTGAGAGTTGGCTGTAATTTCATACAAGAACTTAACAGAACTTAATCAAAGCTGCCTTTGTTGAAAAGCAGATTTACATTCCAAATGAAAGCGTTCAGAGCACCCGAAATCAGAAGGCAAGAGGAGGAAGGAAACAGAAGGTCACCCCATATATTTCTTATCATCATTGCAGTGTTCTCTGCCTCCCTTCTTGCTCAACTAAATCAAAAAGAAAGGTTTTTGGCTCAGAAAACTCTACTGTAGTTCAGGTTATAAAAGCATGAAGTACAACTTACCAATGTCTCTGAAACAGAAAAGATGGAAAAATTAACATAAGTCAAAATTTAATTAGTAGATCAATGGAATCATAAAGCACTCTACAAACATAACTGAAACTTACTGGGTAGCTACAAATGGTTAAAATATTTGAGAGACATTTAGCTGCTTTACTTTTTAGCATAATATTCATCTTATATGGATATCTGAAGTGAGCACAAATACCATTTTTAATTAGTTATTACTCAGATAACTCTTATTTACATTTAAATATGCACGAGGCACTCTGCTAGGTAGTTTTTATACATTACCCTCTTCTTTCTCTGACCTCATGGGTTGGATATTCTCACAGCTTGGTAAAATATCCCTTTATTTTCTCCCTTTTAGCTAGTCTGCCTGATAAAAATTCCAAAATTTATATCTCCATGTAAACCTGTCCTAGGTATTCCATTTTTCTCTAGCCAACCACCTAACTGACATCTGTGCTTGGATGTATCATAAACATCTCAAATTCAGCATTTCCAAAGCTGATCTCTTGATCAGCTAATCTAACCTTAGTTCCTCTTCCCTGAATCAGTATAAACTCATCCTTGTTTTCCTCCCTCTACCGGTCCTCACATATCAAATCTATCAGAACACGTGAATGTTGCCTCTGTTCTGGATCTCAAGTTCAACCCTATCTCTCCATCTCCAACCCCGAAGAGTTTACCAAACCTACTGTAATCCCCTCCTTGGAGTCCCAGCTGATGTCTGTGTCCACAGGTACTCCCTTCCACACCCCATTTATAGTAGCCAGAGTGATCTTTAAATAGGATCATTCCATCCCCCGTTTAATGTTTTTAAACTGTCAGAAGAAGTAAACAGCCTTTTACTCTACCAGTCCTTGGATATTCTGGCCTCTTCTTATGCCTCAACTATATTTCAAGCCAGCAGGTAGTTTGGGAGTAGGCATGACCTAGGAATGGGGCTGAGGGGAGAGTGTGTATTTTATTCCCCTTGCATCTCAATGACTGGCAAAGAACCAGGCAAAGGATCTGATATCAATGAATATAATTGAGTAGATGAATAAAAGCCATCAAGAAGCAATCATATCTAGTCATATTCAAAACCAAAGTTGGTGCTCTTTTAGACATCAATATCGAGGATGATAATAATAGCAATAATATATGTCCATTCATAGAGCACATTGTTCATTTGCTGTGCACAATAACACCATGAAGTCCATTCTAGTCATCTCTCTCTATAAAAACAGACTAAGATGTTAAATATAAATCATGTGGCTGTTGATGAAGCTAAGATTTGTCCCATGTTTAATTTCAAATCTCGTGCTCAATGTCTTCTCTTAGCAAGAACTGAATTAGCATTTATTAAAATCATAATGCCAGTAAAAGTGTCAGAATTGTAATGTGTGGTCTTAGTCTATATGAGTCCACATATACTTTTATGAATTTTGTTGAGCCTTGGAACTTTAGTCAGGTACTAGGAGCTGCAGTTTACTATCCACTATAGGATTTATCTTTTTTGTAGAGACAAAATTTGCTGAATTTTGTTCACAATATATTTGCTTCTTTGAATATGTCCACATGGTAGTAGAGTTACATTTGTGTTTTTAAAATATCAAAAAAAATTAAAGGGAAAATGTAAATTCTAAGAACTTCTCAGGAAGGAATTATAGAAATTAGACTTTTTATATGATTACAACTATAGAAAATAATGAGTTGAACTGTATGTGACTACCACCATCATTGAATGTCTTTATGATGGGCAGTATGAATTAATGGAAAGGACCTAGACTTTAAAGAAAGATGGAGCTGGATTTGACTATTGTTCTGCCATTTTTTAGAAGTGTCAACTTCTTCAATTTTTATCTTCTGTGAACCTCAGATATCCCCATCTGTGACATTGTGATATTAACGCCTAACCTTCAGTGTCCCTTTAAAGATCTGCAATTGCAGATTTTTTTTAACATAGTTACAGTTTTTAACATAATTACAATTTGTTTCCCTGTGATGAGAATTTTTAAGATCTGCTCTCTTAGCAACTTTCAAATATGCAATCCAGTTATTAGTTATAGTCACCATGCTGTACATTGTTTTTATTATTACTGTTGTCATTATCATCACCATCATCATCATAAGTAATAGCAGACACAAGACACATATTTTCTCTTTTTCTTTCAAAGTTATATTTTTGTTTTGTCTTTTTTTAGTTTTGTTTTGTGGAGGGTTTTTTTTGGGGGGGGGTATTGTTCTCTCAGAAAAACAACAAAGGTGTTAAGATTGATTACATACTTTGCTTTCCCCTCTGGCCACCATTTGTCACTGTTGTAAGTAAACAGCAAAATAAAATATTCTTTTATTAAATATGACTCTAGACAAATCCTACACAGTCTGTACTTGTATGGAAAAAAGAAAGGTCTCTTCTTCAGGTGTCCAGATTTGATCTTCCTGTATAAATCAATAGTTACCTATATACACCAGTCACCCGGCTTAGACAGATATCTTTAGTTACACAGTATAGAAAGTCTCCATGGCATACCAAATATTTTAGGCCATTTTCCAATTCCTTATAAAGAAAACCTCATTCAATTCCGTTACTGTTCAGCTAACTCCTGTATTCCTATGACATAAATCTAATTAAGACTTTGACAAACACAATTTAGAACCAGGACTCAAAAATACAATTAAAAGGTTTAAACGCAAAGAAAGTGATTTGGGGTATTAAATGTAAATGACATTTTAATTCTAAGAATTCATCAGTTTGAAAGTTAATGAAATTAATGAAGGAAGAAATAAGATGCAAATCCAAAAGTTTATATTCCTGTGCTTAGTTATCTGCCTTGGGCAAGCCCTAAAGAGGAAGCAAAGCCAATTACGGCCATAAGTAATAATTTGAGATGTGCTTTCATTAGATACTTATATAGAATAAAATAGTCTGAAAAGGACTTTCTGAACAAGAGGCACATTCAATTGAATGTGCCTAACTGTGTGTGTAAAGTGAATGAATGGATGTTAGGGAAATAAAATATTGGAAGTATAGAAAATCTTTTTATTAAAAAATAACCACTTCAATGCCCTAAATTTCAAGGATGAAAATCTAGACTATAACTAAAAAAATTAGAAAGTAGAAAATCTTTGGAGATTCTGAAATCTTGAAAAACTATGTTGACATTCTGCAAAAATGATTACAGGTATATTGGTAATATGAACAATTTTCTACTATATATATATGTATACACACACGCACACCATTCAGGGTAAAACACATAATCATGGATCGACCTCCCATATTATAAGAAAACATCCAAAGTTATTCCTTTAAAAAACACTGTACTAGTGACCATAAAATTAACTTAAAAAAATTCATTTGTGTCATCTTTGAAAATGGCAACTAATCTATAAAATGGTCTGATATTGTGACAGGTAACTTTTTAAAATATCTCCCAAAGATCCCTGTCTTCTGTTATTCACACCACTGTGAAATCACTTCTTCCTAAGGGTTGGCAGGACCTACTCATTGCTTCTAGTGACTAGAATAGAGCAAAAATGTACATTCTGAGAATGGGTTATAAAAGACTGTAACTTCCGTCTTACCGGAACTCCTATTCTTCCTGCAGCCTTGCTCTGATGAATCAAGCTGGCGAGGTCCACATGGCAAGGAACTGAGGGTGGCCCCTGCCCAGCCACCAGCAAGGAGCAGAGGTCCTCAGACCTTTGAGGAACTGAATCTTCCCCATTCAAGTTTTTTTGAGAGACTGCAGTCCTGGCTAACACCTTGACGAAGCAGCCTTTTGAGAGACTCTTAAGCTGAAGACTCAGTTAAGCCATGTTCAGATTCTTGATTTACAGAAAGGATGAGATTTTTAAAAAAAAATGTGTTATTCAAACCCACTAAGTTTTAGGGCAATTTTTTACATAGCAGTAAGTAACTAATAAGTACTTTTGAGCATCTAAGTTAATAAGATTGATGATCCAGTGTTCAAATGTTGCAGAAATCAGTCAGCAAAAAACCTCATGGAAATTAAACCTAGCCAGTCAATTGAATGGTCATGTACCAGAATGCTATTTGTTGCTATCACCTGTATAAAAGAAAATAATCTTGTAATCTTAAAACATATAAAAAATAAAAACAAAAAGATAACTTTCTTTTGTTTGAAACCTGAGTTGCCGCCTTGGTTCTTTGTATGGGTTCTTGGAAGATATATTAAAATATATCTTAATATTATATAAATTAAATTAAATTAATATATATATTTATATTGAAATAAAAGCAGAAAGTGCTTTTATTTCAAACTCATGTTCTTGAAAATCTTTTATAATGTATTGCTCCACTTTCCTGCCTTTATAAATATAGTACAGCAAACTCAGCTGCCTTCTTTTGATGGCTTTCATGCAATGCTTCAGCCATTACATTGAAAATAGATTCTCACTGTACAGTAATTTGGACATAGAAAGTGAAAGAAAGGTTGAGTAGGCACTCAACCTAAAACATCCACTGAAAAGGTTTTTTGAATAAAACATTGGATTACTGTTTTACTTCAATTACTTTCTTATTTAAATTTCTCAGTCAACTTCAAGTATATAAGTAACAATAATAAAAATAATATAACAAAGCAAACACTGTCTTCACAGGTTTCTATTGTACAATTATTTTGGGGGGCTATTGTTTCTCTATACTAATTTAAAAATTGCATTACTGCTATTCCCTTGTTTTGTCAAAGGCTTTCAGGGGAAAGAAAAACAATGCTTCTCTCCTTTTTCCATATTATAATACATAATAATTTTTTAGTTTACCAGTGTATTCCATGGTAATTACATTGTATTACAAACATATGTAAGAGTATTAAAATGGAAGACACATATGATGACAAAAGAAGCATATGAGTTAGTTAACTTTTCATTCCTTTTAATGTGGAAATACAAAGATGCAACTGCTATTCATGAAAGGCACATTAGATTTGAACTTTCAAATAAAATATATATGCTTATATTTACACATCCCTATTCTACAGTTAGGGTTTTACCCAAATGACAACACTGCCTAGCCAAATGACTATGAATTCTGAGTGAAAAATTGTAAAGACTATTCTCAGTGTAATAGGTGGAAAGAAACAGCTTGAATTTGATATCCCAGGTGGAGTTTGCTGCTCTGGAAATTAGAAAAAACCTTTGACATCCATTCTAGGAAGTATAGATATGGATATTATTCTAAGAATTACCATGGAACCCCAATCTGTCAATGTAATTTTTATCTTTGTGATTATAACCACATCCAACATACTCTCACGTTTGTTCTCGTACCAGCAAAGATGTACAAACAATGGACTTACAACAGTTAATTACGTAAGTTCTACTTCTTTTCTCCTTTTTTATTTCCCCCATCCCCTTCTCATTTCTATAACAGCATAGATTAAAACATAGTTCAGGCTTGCCATTTCTATTACTGAAGGGTCAAAGAAATCCTGTGCAAAAATAAGTATTTGTGAAGAGATCTTATTCTGATGGTTTGTTTCATTTAATACTCCTCCAAAGTAGCTTATTTTCCTTGACTAAAAAGTATTGAGAAGTTCAGACTAACTTTAAGAATAATCTGCCAATACATCAATTTGTTCTAGTTGAGGGTCACTGCTGTCAGCTCAGGCTCAGATTACTCATCCTGTCAACCAGAAAGTCAAACATTAAATCTAGACTTGCTATCGTGGCTAGCAGCTGGAATTTATCTGTGAGATACCACATGTGTACAGGTAATGAATTCTAACTTGATCTTCTAACTTTAACACTGGATGAAATTTCCTGCAGAGAGAAATGATAGTGGCTCTCAAAATGCTTATGTTGGTGGTGGTTACAACAAAGTGAATTTTTTTCTGTTTGTTTTTAATAGCAGAATTATTTATGTTATCACCTGTATAAAGTCATCCGAGGCCATGTCTCAGGCTCCCATGGAGCTGCATTCAAAGAAACATAATCCAGGAGACAAAAATGAATAACAGTAACTTGAATTTTAAAGCAGTCTTTCTCATCAGGAGCACATTCTTAGGGTATAATACAATTTCTTGATAATAACTGGGAAATTATGAAATAAATAAGTGTAGCCAGGACAAATCCTTTCCCCTTAGCTGGCAGGAGAATAAAGAAAAATGGAAGATATTTATAAGTATGTATCTTTTCTGTCATTAATCCATATACATTAGAAATTCACAAATAAATGACCAGAATTATGGAAAAATACTTAAAAGTACCATAAAAATACATTAGGCCTAGCAGTAAGAGAAAATTCTGTGTTTTTTGAATGTGGAGCTATTTTTTGATGTCAATAGATGTCTTGCTGTGATGATCACATTTCTTATTGGACATAGGCCCTTCCAGCAAAAGAAACAAAACTTTGTTGAATAGAGTCTTAAGAATATTTTAATTCTAAAAACATATTTTAAGATTTAACAAGTATGTTACAGTTTGATGCTGTGTGTAAAAAAATATTCAAATAATCACCTTTATAAACTGTAAATATAATTTAATGGCAAAATAACAGATTTATTTATGTGGAATTTTTTTCTGTTAAAGAATGGAAAATAATGTAATGTAAAAAAAGCTACATTATACAAGATAATGTCAAGTCATCTAGAGTATAATTTCACAAACCAAGTGGAACTTGATTTGAGGTTTTCCTCAAAACTTCTTTAAGTGTCAAGAATAATACAGCTATATTTTACTGCAGCACCAATTTACTCCTCCAGAATGACTGACTTGGAGTTTTAATGTTTCACCATGTATATTAAATGTTTCATTTTCTGGTTCCAATCCTTTGGAATTTTTACTTTTTTATTCCCTTCCAAGAGTAGGAAATTTAAATTTTAGAGCATTAATCTTGCAAAAATTAAATTCAAATCTGATCATTTTGTTGACATTCAACCATCTTGTGTTGTGTTTACATTGGACGCTGCTGCCTTACACTGCAATGTGCATTTTGTTATAATAGATGGCTATTCACAAATAAAAGGAAAAGCTAAAGTCCTTATGATGATGCCAGTGATACGAACATTGGGACTGCAGCTCGATTAGGGGATGTCTCTGGAATCAGGGATCAGGTTTGAAAGGGTCAGAGTTGATGGCAATGGTTGGCTCTGTTAAAAGATCATTCAGATGAGTAGAATACATTCCTCTCCATCAATTCCCACCCCCACCCCACTTTGGCTTTCTATCAGCATAGTTTAAAGGGTAATTGTCCATAATTCATTCCATCAAGAAAGGAAAACGAACATCTTCTTCCTTTTCCTAAGTAGCAGGGATGCCAATTTCCCAGGGTTGACCTTAGCAGATCAGGCTCTTCCAATGCTCATTTCTCTTTTATTGCTTTTTCTCCATGTGACTGGCCAGAGTATGGTAATTTCTAAAAGTCTGCCTTGAATTTAGTAAATAAAAAAGCCTATTAGATTTGAGACCACATTATTTATAATCTAAACCTAAACACTTTTGTGAGTGAAATGGGCACGATTAAAAATTATGCTAGGATAAGAGGCATAAATCAAGACAATATCTGGCAAATATGCCTTAGAGTCTTACAAACCCACGCAGATTATCAGAGTTTTGCAATTGTTTTGTAATTATTCCCTATGAATCTATCTACTTCATGATCCTCACAGAAAGTAAAGATGGTGGCCTGGAGAAATATTTTAAATAACTTAAAGCTCATGAGCTCGGAAATATTATCATGTTCAAATACCATTTTGGAGTCTTAACAACTGACTTATTTAACTTTCATTTCCCTCTGTTTCTTCACCTATAAAATAAAAGTTAAAAACAGTATGTGGGCTTCCGTGGTGGCGCAGTGGTTGAGAGTCCGCCTGCCGATGCAGGGGACACGGGTTCGTGCCCCGGTCCGGGAGGATCCCACATGCCGCGGCGCGGCTAGGCCTGTGAGCCATGGCCGCTGAGCCTGCGCGTCCAGAGCCTGTGCTCCGCAACGGGATAGGCCACAACAGTGAGAGGCCCGCATACCACACACAAACAAACAAAAAAAACAGTATGTATTTCATATGAACGTTAGGTGATTTTTTTTTTTTTTTGTAAAAATCATCTATTGTGCTTTTTATTTTTTTAAGTCTTTATTGGAGTATAATTGCTTTACAATGGTGTGTTAGTTTCTGCTTTATAACAAAGTGAATCAGCTATATATATACATATGTCCCCATATCCCCTCCCTCTTGCATCTCCGTCCCACCCTCCCTATCCCAGCCCTCTAGGTGGTCACAAAGCACCAAGCTGATCTCTCTGTGCTATGCGGCTGCTTCCACTAGCTATCTATTTTATATTTGGTAGTGTATATATGTCCATGCCACTCTCTCACTTTGTCCCAGCTTGCCCTTCCCCCTCCCGTGTCCTCAAGTCCATTCTCTTTGTCTGCCTCTTTATTCCTGTCCTGCCCCTATCAAAAGAAAGCTGGAGTAGCAATTCTCATAACCGACAAAACAGACTTTAAAATAAAGACTATTACAAGAGACAAAGAAGGACACTACATAATGATCAAGGAATCAATCCAAGAAGAAGATATAACAATTGTAAATATTTATGCACCCAACATAGGAGCACCTCAATACATAAGGCAAGTGCTAACAGCCATAAAAGGCGAAATCGACAATAACACTATCATAGTAGGGGACTTTAACACCCCACTTTCACCAATGGACAGATCATAGAAAATGAAAATTAATAAGGAAACACAAGCTTTAAATGATACATTAAACAAGATGGACTTAATTGATATTTATAGGACATTCCATCCAAAAACAACAGAATACTTTCTTCTCAAGTGCTTATGGACCATTCTCCAGGACAGATCATATCTTGGGTCACAAATCTAGCCTTGGTAAATTTAAGAAAACTGAAATTGTATCAAGTATCTTTTCCGACCACAACGCTATGAGACTAGGTTAGGTGATTTATTGGGACTTGTGTAGCCCAGCCTAAGTTCTGTCTCAGTAAATGTTCCATGTGCAATTGAAAAGAATGTGCATTCTCTTGTTGTTGGGTAGAGTATTCTGTAAATGGTCTTTAGGTCAGGTTAGATTATAGTGTTGTTAAAGTCTCCTATATGCTTATTGATTTTTGGTCTACTTGTTCTATCAATAACTGGGAGAGGAGTATTGAAATCTCCACCTATAATTGTGGATATGTCACTTTCTAATTTTAGTTCTGTCAGTTTTTTCTTCATGTAGCTTGGAGCTCTTTTATAGGGTATATACAATTTAGGATTTTTTTTTTGATAAATTGTACCTTTTATTATTATGAAATATCTCATTTTATCTCTGGAAACATTCCTTGTCCTGCAGTCTGTTTTATCTGTTATTAAAGTATTCCCTTTATCTTATCAGTAAAGTTTGTTCTGTTTAACTTTTCCTATCCTTTGCTTTTAACCTCTATCTTTATATTTAAAGTGGGTTTCTGGTAAGTTGCATATAGTTGAATCTTGCATTCTTATCCAAACCAACATCTTCTGTCCTTTAACTGAAGTGCTTTAACTGCTTGCATTAAAAATAATTACAGACCTATTTTGGTTAATTACATCTATGATCTTCCTATATATTCCATTTTGTTTCTGATTTCCTGTTTTCTTTAAGATTACTTAAGTTTTTTTTTTATTATTTCACTTTGTTCACTCTGTGGTCATGTTAATTATAACTCTTCCTATCTCTTAGCTGTTGTCCTCAAGCTTCCAATATGTATCTTTAACTTATCAGTCTAGCTTCAAATAACATTATTCCAGTATATGTATCATTCTTTATGATATTTCTATCACACATTTGATTTCGACATATTTTATAAACTTGCAATACATTGTTTTTATGTTCCCTTTAAAGAATTATCTTTTAAAACATCCAGGGCTTCCCTGGTGGCGCAGTGGTTGAGAATCTGCCTGCCAATGCCGGGGACACAGGTTCAAGCCCTGGTCTGGGAAGATCCCACATGCTGCAGAGCAATTAGCCCCGTGAGCCACAACTACTGAGCCTGCGCGTCTGGAGCCTGTGCTCCGCAACAAGAGAGGCTGCGATAGTGAGAGGCCCGCGCACCACAATGAAGAGCGGCCCCCGCTTGCTGCAACTAGAGAAAGCCCTCTCACGGAAACAAACACCCAACACAGCCAAATATAAATAAATAAATTAATTAATTAAAATAAATAAATAAATAAAAAATAAAAGATCCAGGTTTCTAGCTGGTATCATTTCTTTCAGCCCAAAGACTTCCTTGTACATTTCTTGTAATACAAGTGTGCTACAATAAATTCTCTCATTATTTGTTTACCATAAAGTGTCTTAGTTTTGCTGTATTTTTGCTCTGAAATCTATTTATCTGATATTTGCTTTCTTTCTTTTTATTAATGTTAGCATCCTATGTCTTTATCCATTTTTTCACCTGTAATCTATTATATTCTTTATATGTAAAATGGGTTTATTTTAAGCAGTAGAGAGTTGGAACTCTTTTTTAAAATTAATTAATTTAATTATTTTTGGCTGCATTGGGTCTTCGTTGCTGCATGTAGGCTTTTCTCTAGTTGCGGCGAGCAGGCGCTACTCTTCATTGTGGTGTGCGGGCTTCTCACTGTGGTGGCTTCTCTTGTTGCAGAGCATGGGCTCTAGGCACACAGGCTTCAGTAGTTGTAGCTCACGTGTTCTACAGTGCAGGCTCAGTAGTTGTGGCACACGGGCTTAGTTGCTCCACAGCATGTGGGATCTTCCCAGACCAGGGCTCGAACCCGTGTCTTCTGCACTGGCAGGCAGATTCTTAACCACTACACCACCAGGGAAGCCCAGGTTTGGATCTTATTTTTTATCCAACCTAAAAACCTCTGGCTTTTAATTGGAGTGTTTAAAACCACTTATATTTAATGTGATTAATGGCATGGGTTGGTTTAAATCCACCATCTTGCTATTTAATTTCTGTCCATCCCATATACCTTTCTTCCCTCTATTTCTGCCTTCTTTTGGATTGCATTTTTATGATCCTGTTTTAACTGCTTTGTAAGCTGATTAGCTATAACTCTTTGTTGTGTTATTTTAGTGGTTACTTTAAGGTGTACCATATACATGCTTAACTTGCAACAGTCTACCTTCAAGTGATATTACATTACTTCATGAATAAAATCAGTCCCTTAAGACAGTATACTTTACATTTTTCTCTCTCAGCCATTCTGATATTATAGTCAGACATTTTACCTCCTCATAATGTTATAAACCCCATGATATATTAGTTTCTCCAAAAACAGTTAATTATCTTTTAAAGAAATTTAACTAAAAAAAAGAAAGTCTCTTCTTTTTTAATATCTTTATTGGAGTGTAATTGCTTTACAATGGTGTGTTAGTTTCTGCTTTAGAACAAAGTGAATCAGTTATACATATACATATATCACCATATCTCCTCCTTCTTTCATCTCCCTTCCACCCTCCCTAACCCACCCCCCTAGGTGGTCACAAAGCACCGAGCTGATCTCCCCGTGCTATGCAGTGGCTTACCAGTAGATATCTATTTTACATTTGGTAGTGTATATATAAGTACATGCCACTCTCTCACTTTCTCCCAACTTACCCTTCCCCGTCCCTATGTCCTCAAGTCCATTCTCTACATCTGAGTCTTTATTCCTGTCCTGCCCCTAAGTTCTTCAGAACGATTTTTGTTTACATTCCATATATATGTGTTAGCATACAGTATTTGTTTTTCTCTTTCTGACTTACTTCACTCTGTATGACAGACTCTAGGCCCATCCACCTCACTACAAATAATTAAATTTCATTTCTTTTTATGGCTGAGAAATTCCATTGTATATATGTGCCACATCTTCTTTATCCATTCATCTGTCAATAGACACTTAGGTTGCTTCTACATCCTGGCTCTTGTAAATAGAGCTGCAATGAACATTGTGGTACATGACTCTTTTTGAATTATGGCTTTCTCAAGGTATATGCCCAGTAGTGGGCTTGCTGGGTCATATGGTAGGTCTATTTCTAGTTTTTTAAGGAACCTCCCTACTGTTCTCCATAGTGGCTATATCAATTTACATTACTACCAACAGTGCAAGAGGGTTCCCTTTTCTCCACACCTCTCCAGCATTTATTGTTTGTAGATTTTTTCATGATGGCCATTCTGACTGGTGTGAGGTGATACCTAACTGTAGTTTTGATTTGCATTCCTCTAATGATTAGTGATGTTGAGCATTCTTTCATGTGTTTGTTGGCAATCTGTATACCTTCTTTGGAGAAATGTCTATTTAGGTCTTCAGCCCATTTTTGGATTGGGTTGTTTGTTTTTTTTGATACTGAGCTGCATGAGCTGCTTGTAAATTTTGGAGATTAATCCTTTTCTGTTTACTTCATTTGCTAATATTTTCTCCCATTCTGAGGGTTGTCTTTTTGTCTTGTTTATGGTTTCCTTTGCTGTGCAAAAGCTTTTAAGTTTCATTAGGTCCCACTTGTTTATTTTTGTTTTTATTTCCATTTCTCTAGGAGGTGGGTCAAAAAGGATCTTGTTGTGATTTATGTCATACAGTGTTCTGCCTATGTTTTCCTCTAAGAGTTTGATAGTGTCTGGCCTTACATTTAGGTCTTTAATCTATTTTGAGTTTATTTTTGTGTATGGTGTTAGGGAGTGTTCGAATTTCATTCTTTTACATGTAGCTGTCCAGTTTTCCCAGCACCACTTATTGAAGAGGCTGCCTTTTCTACATTGTATACGCTTGCCCCCTTTATCAAAAATAAGGTGACCATATATGCGTGGTTTTATCTTTGAGCTTTCTATCCTGTTCCATTGATCTATATTTCTGTTTTGGTGTCAGTACAATACTGTCTTGATTACTGTAGCTTTGTAGTATAGTCTGAAGTCCAGGAGCCTGATTCCTCCAGTTCTGTTTCTTTTTTTTCTCAAGATTGCTTGGCTATTCAGGGTGTTTTGTGTTTCCATACAAATGGTGAAATTTTTTGTTCTATTACTGTGAAAAATGGCATTGGTCGTTTGATAGGGATTGCATTGAATCTGTAGATTGCTTTGGGTAGTATAGTCATTTTCACAATGTTGATTCTTCCAATCCAAGAACATGGTATATCTCTCCATCTGTTTATATCATCTTTAATTACTTCATCAGTGTCTTATACTCTTCTGCATACAGGTCTTTTGTCTCCTTAGGTAGGTTTATTCTTAGGTATTTTATTCTCTTTGTTGCAATGGTACATGGGAGTATTGCCTTAATTTCTGTTTCATATTTTTCATCATTACGTATATAGGAATGCAAAAGATTTCTGTGCATTAATTTTGTATCCTGCTACTTTAACAAATTCATTGATTAGCTCCAGTAGTTTCTGGTAGCATCTTTAGGATTCTCTATGTATACTATCATGTTATTTGAAAACAAGGACAATTTTATTTCTTGTTTTCCAATTTTTATTCCTTTTATTTCTTTTTCTTCTCTGATTGCCATGGCTAGAACTTCCAGAACTATGTTGAATAATAGTGGTGAGCGTGGACAACCTTTTGTTGTTCCTGATCTTAGAGGAAATGGTTTCAGTTTTTCACCATATAGAATGATGTTGGCTGTGGGTTTTTCATTTATGTCCTTTATTATGTTGAGGTAAGTTCCCTCTATGCCTACTTTCTGCAGGGTTTTTATCATAAACGGTGTTGAATTTTGTCAAAAGCTTTTTCTGCATTTATTGAGATGATCGTATTGTTTTTCTCCTTCAGTTTGTAAATATGGTTTATCACATTGATTGATTTGCGTATATTGAAGAATTCTTGCATTCCTGGTATAAGCCCCTTTTGATCATGGTATATGATCCTTGTAGTGTGCTCTTGGATTCTGTTTGCTAGTATTTTGTTGAGGGTTTTTGCATCCATGTTCATCAGTGATATTGGCCTGTACAGTTTTCTTTCTTTGTGACATCTTTGTCAGGTTCTGGTATCAGGGTGATGGTGGCCTCATAGACTGAGTTTGGGAGTGTTTCTCCTTCTGCTATATTTTGGAAGAGTTTGAGAAGAATAGGTGTTAGCTCTTCCCTAAATGCTTGATAGAATTCGCCTGTGAAGCCATCTGGTCCTGGGCTTTTGTCTGTTGGAAGATTTTTAATGACAGTCTTTATTTCAGTGTTTGTGATTGGTCACTTTATATTTTCTATTTCACCCTGGTTCAGTTTCAGAAGGTTGTGCTTTTCTAAGAATTTGTCCACTTTTTCCAGGCTGTCCATTTTTTGGCATATAGTTGCTTGTAGTAATCTCTCATGATCTTTTGTATTCCTGCAGTGTCAGTTGTTACTTCTCCTTTTTCATTTCTAATTCTATTGATTTGAGTCTTCTCCCTTTTTTTCTTGATGAGTCTGGCTAATGGTTTATCAATTTTGTTTATCTTCTCAAAGAACCAGCTTTTAGTTTTATTGATCTTTGCTATCGTTTCGTTCATTTCTTTTTCATTTATTTCTGATCTGATCTTTATGATTACTTTCCTTCTGCTAACTTTGGGGTTTTTTTGTGCTTCTTTGTCTAATTGCTTTAGGTGTAAGGTTAGTTTGTTTATTTGAGATGTTTCTTGTTTCTTGAGGCAGGATTGTATTGCTATAAATTTCCCTCTTAGAACTGCTTTTGCTGCATCCCATAGGCTTTGGGTCGTCATGTTTTCATTGTCATTTGTTTCTAGGTATTTTTTGATTTCCTCTTTGATTTCTTCAGTGCTCTCTTGTTATTAAGTAGTATATTGTTTAGCTTCCACGTATTTCTTCTTTTGTTTTTGTGGTACACGGGCCTCTCATGCTTGTGGCCTCTCCCGTTGCGGAGCACAGGCTCCGGATGCACGGGCCCAGCAGCCACGGCCCACAGGCCCAGCCGCTCTGGGGCACGTGGGATCCTCCCAAACCGGAGCATGAACCCATGTCCCCTGCATCGGCAGGCAGACTCTCAACCACTGTGCCACCAGGGAAGCCCGGTATTTATATTTTTTACATATTTTTTTCCTGTAATTGATATCTAGTCTCAGAGTGTTGTGGTCAGAAAAGATACTTGATACAATTTCAATTTTCTTAAATTTACCAAGGCTTGATTTGTGACCCAAGATATGATCTATCCTGGAGAATGTTCCATGAGCACTTGAGAAGAAAGTGTATTCTGTTGTTTTTGGTTGGAATGTCCTATAAGTATCAATTAAGTCCATCTTGTTTAATGTATCATTTAAAGCTTATGATTCCTTACTTATTTTCCAGTTAGTAGATCTGTTCATTGGTGAAAGTGGGGAGTTAAAGTCCCCTACTATGATTGTGTTACTGTCGATTTCACCTTTTATGGCTGTTAGCACTTGCCTTATGTATTGAGGTGCTCCTATGTTGGGTGCATAAATCTTTATAATTGTTATGTTTTATTCTTGGATTGATCCCTTGATCATCATGTAGTGTTCTTCTTTGTCTCTTGTAATACTCTTTATTTTAAAGTCTATTTTGTCTGATATGAGAATTGCTACTCCAGCTTTCTTCTGATTTCCAACAGCATGGAATATCTTTTTCCATTCCCTCACTTTAAGTCTGTATGTGTCCCTAGGTCTGAAGTGGGTCTCTTGTAGGCAGCATATATACAGGTCTTGTTTTAGTATCCGTTTAGCTAGTCCATGTGTTTTGGTTGGAGCCTTTAACCCATTTACATTTAAGGTAATTATCAATAGACATGTTCCTATTACCATTTTCTCAATTGTTTTGGGTTTGTTATTGTAGGTCTTTTCCTTCTCTTGTGTGTCCTGCCTAGAGTAGTTCCTTTAGCAGTTGTTGTAAAGCTGATTTGGTGGTGCTGAGTTCTCTTAGCTTTTGCTTGTTTGTAAAAGTTTTAATTTCTCTGTGGAATCTGAATGAGATCCTTGCTGGGTAGAGTAATCTTGGTTGTAGGTTCTTCCCTTGCATTACTTTAAATATGTCCTGCTACTCCCTTCTGGTTTGTAGAGTTTCTGCTGAAAGATCAGATGTTAATCTTATGGGGATTCCCTTGCATGTTATTTGTTGTTTTTCCCTTGCTGCTTTTAATATTTTTTCTTTACATTTAATTTTTGATAGTTTGATTAATATGTGTCTTGGTGTATTTCTCCTTGGATTTATCCTGTATGGGACTCTCTGTGCTTCCTGGACTTGATTGACTATTTCCTTTCCCATATTAGGGAAGTTTTCAACTATAATCTCTTCAAATATTTTCCAGGCCCTTTCTTTTTCTCTTCTTCTTCTGGGACCCCTATAATTCGAATGTTGGTGTGTTTAATATTGTCCCAGAGGTCAATGAGACTGTCCTCAATTCTTTTCATTCTTTTTTCTTTATTCTTCTCTGCAGTAGTTATTTCCACTATTTTATCTTCCAGGTCACTTAATCTGTTCTTCTGCCTCAGTTATTCTGCTATTGATTACTTCTAGAGAATATTTAATTTCAGTTATTGTGTCGTTCATCATTGTTTGTTTGCTCCTTAATTCTCCTAGGTCCTTGTTTAAAGTTTCTTGTATTTTCTGCATTCTGTTTCCAAGACTTTGGATCATCTTAATATCATAACTCTGAATTCTTTTTCAGGTAGACTGGCTATTTCCTCTTCATTTGTTTGGTCTTATGGGTTTTTACCTTGCTCCTTCATCTGTTTCTCTGTTTTCTCATTTGCTTCACTTGCTGTGTTTGGGGTCTCCTTTTCACAGGCTGCAGGTTCATAGTTCCCATTGTTTTCGGTGTCTGACCCCAGTGGCTAATGTTGCATCAGTGGGTTGTGTAGTCTTCATGATGGAGGGGCCTAGTGCCTGTGTTCTGCTGGATGAAGTTGGATCTTGTCTTTCTGGTGTGCAGGACCATGTCCGGTGGTGTGTTTTGGGATGTCTGTGACTTATTATGATTTTAGGCAGCCTGTCTCCTAATGGGTGGCATTGTGTTCCTGTCTTGCTACTTGTTTGTCTTAGGGTAGCCAGCACTGTAGCTTGCTGGTCGTTGAGTGGAGCTGGGTCTTAGCTTTGAGATGGAGATCTCAGGGCGAGCTTTCGCCATTTCATATGATGTGAAGCCGGGAAGTCTCTGCTGGACTAATATCCTGAACTCAGTTCTCCCACCTCAGAAGCACTGGCCTGACACCCAGCTGTAGCACCAAGACCCTGTCAGCTACACGGATCAGAAGAAAAGGGAGAAAAAAAGAAGGAAAGAAAAAAATACAATACAATAAAATAAAATTAAGTTATTAAAATAAAAAATTATGAAAAATTAAAAATTAACAAGTAATAAAAAGAAAAAAAAGAAAGAAGAGAGCAACGAAACCTAAAAGCAAATCTACCAATGATAACAAGCACTAAAAACTATACAAAAAACAAACAAACAAAAAACACAAAAAACAGACAGACAGAACTTTAGAATAAATGGTAAAAGCAAAGCTATACAGACAAAATCACACAAGGAAGCATACACATACATACTTACAAAAAGAGAAAAATATGTGTGTATATATATATATAAAAGCAAAAGGAGGAAGAGGGCAACCAAATCAATAAAGAAATCTACCAGTGATAATAAACTCTAAATACTAAATGAAGATAAACATAAAGCCAGAAAGAAATTAGATGCAGGAAGTAAACCCCACGTCTACATTTGTTCCGAAAGTCCACCACGTAATTTTGGGATGATTCGTTGTCTATTCAGGTATTCCAGAGATGCAGGTACATCAAGTTGATTGTGGAGATTTAATCTGCTCCTCCTAAGGCTGCTGGGAGAGATTTCCCTTTCTCTTCTTTGTTCGTACAGCTCCTGGGGTTCAGCTTTGGATTTGGCCCCGGCTCTCTGTGTAGGTCGTCCAAGGGCATCTGTTCCCTGCCCAGACAGGACGGGGTTAAAGGAGCAGCTGATTCAGGGACTCTGGCTCACTCAGGCCAGTGGGTGTGGGTACGGAATGTGGGGTGAGCCTGTGACAGCAGAGGCCAGCATGACATTGCAACAGCCTGAGGCACGCCATGTGTTCTCCCAGGTAAGTTGTCCCTGGATCATGGGACCCTGGCAGTGGCATGCTGCACAGGTTCCCGGGAGGGGAGGTGTGGATAGTGACCTGTGCTTGCACACAGGCTTCTTGGTGGCTTCAGCAGCAGCCTTAGCATTTCCTGACTATCTCTGGTGTCCACTCTGATAGCCACGGCTTGCGCCCATCTCTGGAGCTCATTTAGGTGGTGCTCTGAATCCCCTTTCCTTGTGCACCCCGAAACAATGGTCTCTTGCCTCTTAGGCAGGTCCAGATATTTTCTCGGACTCCATCCCTGCTAGCTGTGGTGCACTAGCCCACTTCAGTCTGTGTTCACGCAGCCAACTCCAGTCCTTTCCCTAGGATCTGACCTCCAAAGCTGGAGCCTCAGCTCCCAGCCCCCATCCATCCTGGCAGGTGAGCAGACAAGGCTCTTGGGCTGGTGTGTGCTGGTCAGCATCCATCCTCTGTGCAGGAATCTCTCCACTTTGCCCTGTGCACCCTTGTTGCTGCGCTCTCCTCCATGGCTCCAAAGCTTCCCCCCTCCACCCCTGTCTCCGCCAGTGAAGGGGGCTTCCTACCTAGTGTGTCAAAACTTTTCCTCTTTTACAGCTTCCTCCCAGAGGTGCAGGTCCTGTCCCTATTCTTTTGTCTCTGTTTTTTCTTTTTTCTTTTGCCCTACCCAGGTACATGGGGGAGTTTCTTGCCTTTTGGGGAGTCAGAGGTCTTCTGCCAGCGTTTAGTAGGTGTTTTGTAGGAGTTGTTCCACATGTAGATGTATTTGTGATGTATTTGTGGGGAGGAAGCTGATCTCCACGTTTTACTCCTCCACCATCTTGAAAGTCTCCTCTGAAAGTCTTTATTTTACCTATGCATTCACCATCTCTTGTGCTCTTCATTCCTTTGTGGAGGCCAGGTTTCTATGTGGATTATTTTGCCGTTTCTTGAAGAACTTGCATTAACATTTTATGTGAAAATCTCCTGTGAAGAATTCTTTCAACTCTTGTGTGTCTGAAAAATTATTTTGTTTTGCTTTTTGAAAGGTATTATCACCAAATAAAGAATTTTGGGTTGACAAGTTTTGTTCTGTTCATTTTACAACTTTAAAGATTTTGCTCCACTGTCTCCTAGATTTCATTATTTTGAACAAGAAATCTACTGTCATCCTTATCTACTTTCCTCTGTATATAATGTGCCTTTTTTTCTCTGGATGCTTTTGTGTTTTTATTGTTTTTCTTTTTTAATCACTAGTTTTAAGCAAATTGATTATGATGTGTCTTAGTGTAGTTTTCTTTGTGTTTCTTGTGCTTAGGTTTCATTGCACCTTGAATTTTAGGTTAGTAGCTTTCAAGATACTTGGACAATTTGGGGCCCATTATTTATTTATTGTTTCTCCCTCCTGTCTTCTCTCCTTTGGAAACTCCAATTATATGTATATTTGGTCACTTGAAAACTTCCCATAGTTCACCTATGCTCTATTATTTCTCCCGATTTTATTCTTGGTTAATTTCTATTGCTATATCTTCACTCAAATAATCTCATCTTATGCAATATCTAACATGCCATTAATCTCATCCAGTGTATTTTTCATCTCAGGTAGTGTAGTTTTCAGTTCTAATAGGTTGATTTATGTCTTTTTACTAAATTACTTGTTTCTACTTTACACAATACTTCCCGAGGCCAATGGTTCTAAGTCTGGAGCAATTTTACCCCTTGAGAGGACTTTGGCAATAGCTGGATAAATTTTTGGTTGTTGCAATGAGGGGAGGGCATACTGGCTTTTAATGGTAGAGGCCACGGATTTTGCCAACTATTGTACATTGCACAGAACAGACCCCATGCAATAAAAAAAACGGTTTTGATGTCTTTCTCTATTAATCCTGTTATCTGCATACTTAGCTTTGATTGATTTTTTCTTCCTTAGTATGAGTTATACTGTTTTGCTTTCTTCCATGGCTGATGATTTTTGATTCGACAACAGATTTTGTAATTTTTTTCCTTTTTTGATGGATAGTATTGTATTCTTAAAAATAATGAGATTTATTCTGGGATGCAGATAAGTTATTTGGGCACAATTTGATTCTTTCAGGTCTTGCTTTTTAACTTTGCTAGGTGGAATCAGAGATGCATTTAATCCAGGTCTACTTTTTTCCTTACTGACACAAGACCAATTCTAATGCTCTAATAATTTTGGGGGAGTTTGGAGGCTTTCCAATCTGGTTGTTGGAATGTGGTACCATTCCTGGTCTTGTTTTGATACTGGGCACTGTTCCCTCCATCCTTTCAGATGTTGGTAATTTTCTCAGATGCATGTACTAAAAGGTAATTAACTGAACACTTAAGTGGTACTCTCTGTAGGCCCGCAGTTCTTTTTCTGTGTATATCTCTCCCCTTTGGTACTCTGCCATGCAAACTTTAGCTGCTTTATCATCCTTGAACTCCCAACTCCATATCCTCAACTCAGGGAGGTTTTGCTTTACCATCCTCCCTAAATTGTGACCTAGAAAACTTCTCTAGGCAGAAAACTGGAAAGGGTCCATCAAGTTTATTCTCATATCTCAGGATCACCAACCTTTTTTGCCTTATGTCTATTGTCTTAGGAGTTGCTGTTTCATGCTTTTATTTTATTATTTTATTCATTATTTTAGGATATTGTGAGCATTCTATATTGGTTATCTATTTTTTGGTATCTTCCTTTAAACAGTTTTATTAACTAGGCAGTTAAGTTTCTCACAGATCAGCTTGAGCTTTTCCAGACTTTTTTTTTTTTTCTTTTGAAAACATATTGCCAGGTTTTTTTTAGGGCATGTCTGGTGTCACCTTTATTCTAGGGCTAGTTTAGCCTGACTATTAAAGCATGACCCTTCTAGGGCTCCACTGAATGCCTTACATGTCAAACAAGGTTTTATCACTCTTACTGTTTAGAACTTAAATGTCTTCTAGCTTTGTGTGGGAGCTGGGAAATACTTACCTTACAGCTTTTGGTAGCTATTCTTTCCCTGGTCTTGCTGAGTCTCATCACTTTAAATGTAATTTTCTCAGAGACATGTTTTTTTGACAGTCCCTCTATAGTCTGACTCCAGTGACCATTATACTATTTAACGAAAATTTATTATTTTCATTAGAAGGAATCCTCACAATTTGTGATGATGTATATTTTGGTGTGATTACATGATTAATGAATCTCTCTAAAATCAATGTTTGATGGGGCTCCAGGGTTAATTAGAAGGAATCTAAACTTACAAGGTTAAGGATATTACCTTTCTTTGCTCACCATTGTATCTGAGTGTCTGTTAAAGTCCTGGGCACAGAGAATGTGCTCAATTAAAACTTAGTTGAAAGAATAAGTTCATGAATTCACTCTGTTGCTCTTCAAGAAATATTTGGTGGGTTTTGTTTTGTTTGGGTTTTTTTGGCCTTATCCTTGAGAATAAATAAAAGAAATAAACACCATTTTTGCATTTACCTGAAAATAAAATTCAGTGAAGTAAAATAAAATACTGTTCATAAGATCATTTATTATTCCTTAGTCCTGTAAGTAGGTCTTATCTCTGCTCATGCAAAAGGTTTCCTCAGAAAACATAATTCCATCATTTCCCCAAATGAAGTAGGAAACAGCATCAACAAAAATATAAACATCAAAACCCTTTGAAATAGTTTAAAATAAATAAACTCCCAGTTATCCAGCAAATACCAAACTAACTTAATCCGTTAGCACATTTGGGCATGTTTCATATGGGATTTCACTTTAAAGTTAGTTACGAATCTCCCTAAGTTAATCAAGAAGAGTTAATTTCCCCATTTGAATTGAAATCTCCTGCCTCAGTGTAAAAAGTCTTTATGGGACAAATTATAATTCCAACTAGGAAAATGTTCAAAAAGAAAGTGAAAGACAAAGACATTTAAAGACAGAAAATCAATACATTATAAGAATCCAACCCCCAAACTTTGATGGGTGGTTGGCATCTACTTATGATGGAGAAACCTAGAAAAAATACCACTCCCAGGTACCTGTACAATAGTACAGCATCAGCAGCAACAACAAAAATCTGTTACCTGCAAAATCACAATATCTCTTGAGAACAACCACGAGAACAACCAAGGTTAGAAAACAACCACCTAATATGAAATCTAAGGAAAGACAGATGCTTTTCAGGAGAGATTGAATACAAACACTTGTTTTTCTGTGGTGGACGCCATATACGTAGGTAAAAACAATTTAGCTCAACATTTTAATGAACATGGACTACCATGAGATTGTGACACAAAAGGAATTTGATTCCATCTTCAAGCTCTTCTCCATAGACTGGAAACCTTTCACAAGAAAGATTGGTGATGGGGGAAAATATGAGAAAGCCTCCTCCTGGTGTAGGCCTAGTGGATGGTAACAGCAGCCTCTAAGGGGGAAAGTACACAGCCCTGCTCAGATCTTTCTCCCCTATTTCTTCAGCAGAACAAAAAATCCCTTTTAAGCTGCTGAGGCAAGAGTCACAAACCATTCACTTTTAAAGCACAGGTGAAGACCCAATGCAGTTAGAGGAAGGGAACACAAAAGAACTTTCTACCCCCAGGGAAGAGAGAGAAAAATGTTCTCGGTCTGACCATTAGAGATCCGCTAATGGGAGAGACAGGATCCTTCAGAAGTTTCCATCCCTGAAACCCAGGGACACATGTCTGCCTAAGCCTGAGGATGAACCAGCACAACAAAGTATGACTCATCTGTACCTCACTCCTCCACCCCTCCACTAGCCAGGCTAGTAAGCACCAAGTAACAAACAACAGCAGTCTACTGCTGGGGAGGGGGAAGAACCTGGAGAGAAACTTTCTGCAAGGTGAGGTGCAAAGGGAAGACCTAACTCTGAAGCACACCAGCATGAATTATAAACACAAAGTAAGCTAGAGCAATTTGAAGAATGTGATGCATTGAGCATAACCAAAGTAACAAGACCCACACTCAGCTAAACTCTTGACTAGATTGATTCAACTCTTCCACACTAAAATCCTTTCAGAAGACAAGCCATATCTGCTTCTGGGAAGATACTATTTACTTTAGTCTTACTTCACACTAAATAACTAGCAGAAAGTGACATTTGACCACTTCCTGACATAAATACTATCTACCTCAATCTCTACTGTCTACACAAGATGCCCAGATTTTAACTAAAAGTTTTGAGACCCACAAAGAAGCAAAAGCAAACAAACACAACAAAAAAAAACCCCAACAATGCTCTGTCAAGAGACTAAGTAATCAATAGAACCAGACTGAGATATGACACAGGTGGTAAATAATCAGAATATTTGAAATTATGATGAGTAATATGTGACAGACTATTGAAAAATGTGAATATCATGCATAATCAATAAGTAATTTCAGCAAAAAGAGGGAAACTATAAGAAAACATCAAATGGAAATGTATAGTGAGAGATAAAGAAAGCCTTTAATGGGCTTATCATTAGACTCTCCACAGCAGGGGCAAGAGTCCACAAACCTGAATATCAGTCAAAAGAAATTATACAAACTGAAAAAGAGAAAAAGAGTGGGATGAAAAAAGCAGAACACAGCACCCATAAGCTGTGGAACAATATCAAATGTCCTAACATGGAATCTCTGAAGGAGAAGAGAGAAAGAACAGGCAGAAGAAACATTTGAAGAGATAATGGCCAAAATGTTTCCAAATTTGATGGAAGACATCATAACACAGATGCAAGAATCTCAGAAAACATCATGCAAAATTAATAGCAAAATGAGTAAATAAATAAGAAAGTAATAAGTAAATCAATCAATTAATAAATATTAGATACATCATATTCAAACCTACTAAAATCAGTCATAAAGGAAATACAAATGGCCAACAGTTACATGAAAAGGAGCTCAGCATCACTAATCACCAGGGAAATGCAAATAAAAACCACAGTGAAATATCACCTCATACCTGTTCTCAAAAAGACAAGAGATAATAAATGTTGCTGAAAATGTGAAGAAAAGGAAACCATTGTGCACTGTTGTGTGCAATTGTGTAAATTGATCCTGTCACTATAAAAAACAGTATGGAAGTTTTTTAAAGAAATCAAAATTAGATCTACCACCTGATTGAGCATCCCACTTCTGCATATATATGCAAAGTGAATAAAAACAGGATCATAAAGATGTATCTGCATTCCTCTGTTCATTGTAGTATTATTCACAATAGCCAAGTTATGGAAACAACCTAAATGTCCTTCAACAGACGAATGGATAAAGAAGATGTGGTAAACATGTACACTGGAATATTATTCAGCCATAACAAAGAAAGAAACCCTGCCCTTTGTAACAGCATAGCTGGACCTTGGGTGCATTATGCTAAGTGAAATAAGTGAGACAGAGAAAGATAAGTACTGTACGGTATCACAATATATGTGGAATCTAAAAAAGCTGAACTCATAGAAACAGAGACCAGAATGGTGGTTACCAGGGTCTGAGGGATGTGAGAAATGGGTAGATGTTAGTCAAAGAGTACAAACTTTCAGTTATAAGATGAATATGGGGAATTTAATGTCAACATGCGTGATTATAATTAACAGTACTATATTATATATTTGAAATTTGCTAAGAGGATAGATCTTAAATGTTCTTACTACAAAAAGGAAATGGTAATTATGTGACATGATGGAAGTGTAAGCTAAGGCTATGATGGTAATCATTTTCCAATTATATATGTGTATCAAATCAATATGTTGTATACCTTAAACATACACAATGGTATATTTCAATAATATCTCAATAAATCTGGAAAAAACAGTCATAAAGAAAAAACATTGAAGAAAGAACCTTCTATGATTGTGTTTTATTAATTTGAAGTTTTAGTATCCAGGCTCTTTTCCATTGAACAGTCAATTTTTGATACTTCTATCACTCAATTCTTTAATCGTTATTATATATCAAGTACAGTTTTAATGTCAAATGCAAACCACCAATAAATTCAAAATATAAAATTTTAATGTATCTACTATCTCTTTTTTATTTTAATAGTCTGATTTCCAGGTCTGTATTCTTTTTCTGTTTAGACAGACTCTAACTTAGCAGCTTCTCTGATCCCACTGTGTTTTCTATGATTGCTGAATTCCCACTTTATTATTTTAAAAATAAATTCAGTATTTTTATTTCTCCTTGGGATAAAGGGTGTCCAAAGTTAATGAAGTTGACTCACGTTTTGTAATGATTCCTATTTCTCAATACTCAAAATTTCATACTGCTCTCCCTGTCTTCCTCCATCTTTCTCCACTGGTCGAAACTTAGTCTCAGAGGATTTGTGCTTCTAGGCCTAACCCACTTATATAAAAAAGTAGGCTTCTCCAAATCTAATTTCCCATGAAAGTTACAAAAACCAAAATAACCTACAAGAGAGTGAATCACCTGTGTTTAAAATACATCAAAACATTTTATAAGCTGATTCTATTTATGCTTTTAGCAACTTGACCTGGTTTCACAAGTCTTTTCTATAAAAAACTAGATCTTCCCAAGTTTATATTTTTATGACAGGACCTATTTTGCTGAGACGTTTTTCTGTTATGATCTTTAACAAAGCGATGCCTGAGGAAACCATCTCTGGCAAATGACCAATTCTGTTCTTGAATAAGATATAGTTTTAAAGTTCTGTGGTTATCATGCACTTAGGAAGATGAGCAAAGAAGAGTGTTAGTGTGTGTATGGGGAATTTCCTAAAGACTTTTATTATGACAATTTAACATAAAAATGAAGTGAATATGTTTAGATTTTGATGTTGATTATGCATTGGATAAAAATGTACAATGATTAGACAGTGTTTTTTAAATATCATACTCTGACCACAATGTTGAGTTGATTTTATTTATAGCATTCATGAACATTATTTTTAAAAGTAACATAGTGCATCTCATCCAAGAAAAAGTTCATACTTAATTATAAGCCAAAAATGTTACCTATCCCCTTTCCCACACATACTTCTGTTATAAATTATTGGGCTGGCTTTCTTCTAATGAATAGGAAGAGGAAGAGAGATAACTGCATTATGATCTTTATAAAAGGATGCTACTATATTATTCTTTTCTTTCTTTTCCTTTCCTTTCTCTTCCCTTCTTTTCTATTCTCTTCAATTATTTTACTTACAGAGACACTGAGGCTTATAGAGGTAAGAAAGATGCCTAAAATCTCTCAACTAATTGAGAGTAGGGCAAGGACTTCTAAAATTGCGCAATTTAATCCTGGAACCCATGCTTTTAAGCACTGTTTCGCCATAAGAGTGGTGAAGGGACATTGAAAATAGGCACAATCTTGCAATGTATATCTTGCTCCTTTACATGGTTCTTTGAGATGATACTTGTCCCTTAAATGCCTTAACACTTATGCCTTCAAAGAAACAACCCAATATAGTAGCTACTAGTAGTCAAAGTATGTTCCGTGAAGGAATAGTAACAACATATTTCCTACCTGTCCTATTTCTCAGAGTAAAACACCAGAAATGTGGGGGTAATCTGCCATAGAACCATGGGAGTACTGCTTTCTTTCTTTAAAGACTATATCTGAAAAGCAAACTTTCTTTCCAGTTTGTAAGTGCTTGGTTGTTAAGCATTGTATTCAACTGGACCATAAGAATAGATTAAATTTGATTTAAATGGTCTGTTTTTAATTTCTCTAGCTCACTTATGAGCCATCTGGAACAAATTTCATGGAAATTAAAACCTTAAATGTAGTTTGATGTTTTAACTTAAGTGAATTTAAAACTTGTTGTCACTTTTCCAAAGAAATGATTACAGTTTCACTAAGGATAAAAGAAAAATGATGATATGTCCAGTACTGGTAAAGTGTGGTAAAGTAGCTTTCCTATAGACTGACAATAATGCTAACTCATATAATTTTTTATAAAAATCAACTTGGAAAAGTATGTCAAGAACATTACAATATTAATACTTTTTGATCCAATGATTCTACTTCTAGTAATCTATTATAAAAAAACCCATTGGTATAGACAAAGAGTTATGTACAAGGAGATCATCACAGTGATATTAACAATCAAAAGCTGGAAACAACCTAAATATTTTATAACAGGGGAATTAAATAGACATCGCACACATCCACATAATAGAATAATACCGAGCCATTGAAATGTTTTTAAAAGAAGTTAAAATGGTATGATTCCAATCCTATCATATATATTATATGCGTGTATATTAACTATGTATATGAGCATGTATCAATGTATGTATAAGCATATATGCATAACTAGATGTAAACAGTTATCAAGAGAGAGCAAAACAGGAAAAGAAGATTGAGGGACAGTGAGTGATTTTTAATTATTTTTAATTATTGCATTTTCTAACATTTCTAAAATGAGCATATCATAGATAGGGTAATCTTAACATTCAACATTTCCTAGAAGAGCTCTAGTTTACCCCAGAGTAATTCCTTATAGTGCTCCAATTTACTTGGAAAAGTGTTATTGTACAACAAAGTATATGATCTAACTCAGTATAATTCAGAAAAAAGGCTTTAAAATAACCACAAAGTGGTGTGGGATTGAACTATGAATACTTGTACAAGAAATATGAAATATAAAATTTAGCCCAATGTCTAATATATAAAACTACGAGAATCTTTAATCACATAAAAAGAATATATAACCTATGTAGATAATAACATAATTTGTGAACAAAACATATTAAAAGAATAATATCTGAAATTACAGAAACTGAATATGTAACTGTAAAGTTCATAAGTTGAGTTTTGAGTGACCAAGTTTTAAAAGATTTTTCTGAAGTATTTGGAGTAAGAGTCATAATTTCAACAATAGAGATTATTACATTTTGCAAATGTACTAAAAGTAGAATACCAGATTAAATGCCTTCTCAAGCATAGTGAATTGATTTTTTTCACCTGAATTTACTCTGGCACTAATAGAAGAATCTGAACCAGAGTAAACAAATATTTTAAAGTACCTCAGAGGATAGTATTCTAATAAATTCTAAGTAGAAAAGAAGAACTTATGATAAATTAATTATTAATCAATGCAACTTTAAGTACATTTTCTCTACTTTCTGTCACATTTCTCTGCAGTGAACTCGATAAATAATCCCTGAAATTATAATCTTTTTCTGGGTTCCACATCCAACCAAGCTTAGTCTAAGCATTTAGTTCCAATCATCTTTTCATTCCTCCTAATGTCACACTAGCCAACCTCTGCCTCTCTCCTGAGAAATTTTTAAAAATCACATTTCAGGAATGCATTTGACTGAAACAATGAATGGCACAACACTTCGGCTAATAAATTTGTTCTTCATTAACAACAGTATTGGATTAAACATGGGATGGATTGTCTTCAGGCCAGTAGAGAGACAGATGCTCACAATGTTGATTGCCTGTGAGATGAAGGGAATCAGAACACTCAGGAAGGGAAGCTAGCCAACAAAATGAACCCAACTGCATGGTAATACTTACTAAACAACATGCACATGGCTGATTCGTGTTTTCCCTCACGTACTGGTTATCTTTCTTCAGATGAAAAGTCATAGACTATTGTATGAAATGTACTACCTTCATTATACCTGTAGATAATGCTTTCTGAATCCACTAAATCAAGATGGAGATGTAGAATGGGGAAATGTTAATCAAAAGGATCACTTGTGGGAAAAAAATATATATATAATCATAAAGGTTTAAGGTGATTGCCAATTCACTGCAAGTCAGAAATATGATTTAGTAACAACAAAAGCAATAATAGAAGTTCGGCAGCATAAACAGAACAAGATGAGAAATGATGCCTACTGATAGTCTGACCTATGCTTATTAGCATATGTTGTAAATATTGGATTCTGTTCTGTTAGCCAGGGATGGAGAGGAACAGTTGAACACAAAATAAAAACATTAAAGAAAACATCCAAGATAAATAATAGCTATAACAACAACAAAATCCAATAAGTAGAGCACACAAAATAGAGAGAAGACAGATGGACCATGTGTGGACTGACCGATGGACCTAAGCATATTGACTTTGGAAAAAAGGGGACTCTGCGGGGTTATGTAGTTCTCTTCAACAATATAAAATGTAGGCATGTAGAAAGGAGGCAGTTTAAGTTATTCTATGAGCTTCCAGCGGCCAGGCCTAGACATTATAGATAGAAGGACATTACATAGTTATAAGAATATTATAGAAAATAGAGGGGTCCAGAATTAAATAAGGCCGCTTTTTGAAATAATGTGTTCATCCACATCGTTAAAGGTATTCACAGAGATGTTCGGTAGCAATTCATTAACAACAGTGAAGCTAATATTTGTGAGCACCTATTATGTACCAGGCTCAGCGGCCATGGCTCACGGGTCCAGCCGCTCTGCGGCATGTAGGATCTTCCTGGACCGGGGCACGAACCCGTGTCCCCTGCATCGGCAGGCGGACCCTCAACCACTGCGCCACCAGGGAAGCCCAGCAAAGGGTTTTTAAAGGCAGTGTAAGGGAGAGGGTCACAGGGTGTGTCATCAGCCCATGCACAATTCTCTGATTGGCTGATGGTGACATAATGGGGTGATGTTTCGGGAATCTCAATCGTCAACCTTCTAGTTCCAACAGATCTGGGGTTTGCCTGCTGGTGGTCAGCAGGCAGTTCACTTCTTCCACTTGGTGGGGGTTTTAGTATCTGCAAAACAACTCAAGGATGTGGCTCAGGGTATTGTCTATAGCCCTTGAGGAGGAACTAAAGGCCCTTGGCTTTGTTTTATGGATGAACTATTATTATTTTGTCTTGCTTGACTGTTTCCCTTTGTTTCTGCATTGTCTCACTTCTCTGATTAAATATGCTCTTTGGACCTTGGGGAAAGCCTAGGAACCTAAAAGCTTTTCTACAAACAAAAGGTGAGGGACACGGAGGTCTCTCTCCAGGAAGGTCCCACAGGGTCCTTCTCAGTTTGAAGAGGAAAGAACTTCACCCAGGAGCTAAAAAATTTGCCTACACACACCTCTGGAGGGGTTGATTAAAAAAACCAGGTTCTGTTAGAATGCTAGATCCAGTCATCTTAGACAGGTGGAAGGAGCTCAAATGAGCATATACCCCCTTTGTTGGAACACAGTGTTTTCTTACTGAGAGAGAGCAATGGTAAAAAGTATTTTTAAAGTATTGTTTGGGTGCTTTTTATGTTGTCCCTATGAAATCATGTTCTCAGGCTTGTTTCTCTGCAATTATAGTTGAAAGGAAAAGGAGGTGAGTGAAACTTCCTTGGGAAAGAGGAGGATATGACATAACATCTCAGCCATACGGGAAGAGAAAGTGAACAGCTTGCAGGGAAAGGTATAGAAAAGTGGTGAGACATATACGCTGGCTTCTCTACTACAGGATAATGTCTTAGAATGGATAGATCTATTAGAGAGGTTAAAGAGGAAAGCCAAAAATCAGTGTTTCCTCTTCTACCTGAGATTCTAGCAGGAGGCACCCATCCCTGATGCCTCAGCTACACTGTCATTCAGCAAATTGGGACAGCCATGGCAGAGACATAGGGTAAGGGATTATTTTTTAGGCAGAAAGAAAGAACCTGAGCTTTTGTTTGTTTTTAGTTGCCTAGGACTGAGTTTACCAAATTGGAATAAAATAAGGGTTTGTGAGGATGGATCAAGAAACTTTAGATGAGTCATGGAAAGCAAAAACTGTAAATTTTGTATTTGTTCACCTGAATATAGTACATACATTGGAAAATCCATTAGTGAATCACTAGAGAATTACTGATAAGTTGGCAGTTCTAGCTCCCTTGAAGTTGTAGCATGTCTATAGATCCCAGATTAGTTATGCTAATAAAACCACCATGTAAAAATTATTGCCTCCTTCCTTCCTATGTCCTCCTTTCTAGTAGGACAATGAAATGGCGACTTTGCTTTTATGCATATAGATAAGCTGCCTTCCAGAAGATCTTTAGTTCTATCAATATTATTCACAACGTTATAGGTTTCCAGCAGTTTCAAAAGCAGTACTCACCTAAAATACCTGCTCAGAAATACCCAGGAAGAAAGGCAGTGAAACTGTGACCACTGTCTTTGCTTCTAGCCAAAAATATACCTAGGCAAAATAATAATGAGTGTAAAATTTGTTGTTACTGCTCCATTCAACACATTTAAACAGCACCCTCTCATTTAACATTGCCTCTCTGTATTTACTTCCCTTGCTCCCATCCATTTAACTCCCCTGCCTTTAATTTACTGCATCTCACCGGACTGTCTAATCTACTTTTATAGAAATGTAGGGAATCTGTATTAGTCTTCTATTGATGCCATAACAAGTTACAATAAACTTAGCAGCTTAAATAAAACAAATTAATTTTCTTACAGTTGTAAGAAAGTAGGTCAGAAGCCCAACACAGATCTCACTGGGCTAAAATCAAGGCACCAGCGGACCCACGTTCCTTTCTGGAGGCCCTAGAGGAGAATTTGTGACCTTACTCGTTTGGATAGTTGGCAGAATTCAGTTCCTTGAAGTTGTAGGACAGGTCCTCACTTCTTTGCTGTCTAATCAGCTCAGGAATGTTCCTAGCTTCAAGATGCATCTGTATTCTGTCTTTTTATCTCCTTCCTCTGTCTTCAAAGTTAGCAACAATGTGTAGAGTCCCTCTCACATTTTGAATCTCTCCTTTCTCTTCTTTTGTCACAGCTCTCTGACTAGCTAGAGTAAGTTCTGTGGTTAAAGGGTTTGTGTGATTAAATTGGGCCCATCTGGATAATCTAGGATGCTCTATTTCAAGGTCTGTAACCTTACCGGTACCTGAAAAATCCTTTTGTCAGGCATGGCAACACAGTCACAGATTCTGAGGGTTAGGGTTTATGCACCTTGGGAGAGCCATTATTCTGCCCATCACAGGAGAGCAGTGGAACATTAGTGCTTCTTTCCCCTCACCAGTAAACTGTAGATGATGGAGCTAAGAAAACACTACATTTCCAGTTCAGATATGCTGCTTTCATAATATGATGCTGATGACAGCCTACCTTGCAGTGACATTTTACATTTTCCCTTCCATGAAAGGCATATCCTCAGCATCTCAATATGTCAAGTTAATTTGACAAATAAGTCTACTCATGCATCTTTGTAAAATAATCTAAGAACATCACTTCCGATGTAGCTGTTTTCATCATCCCATATGTTAATGTTTCAGGGGATAGTGACTTTTCACAGGTGGATGGTTTCATGGCTGGCATCAGAAGAGGGCTCCCTCAAGTCCAGATTGTGTTTATAGGGCACTGTAACTTAGGTATGTCTGAAGAATCCCAACATACAGAATTATTACTGTTTATCTGAGGTGGATGCTGTGATCAACAACAACATCAACAACATCAACATCTCCTATCAGAAATGAAGCCTTGGGCTTCCCTGGTGGCGCAGTCGTTGAGAGTCCGCCTGCCGATGCAGGGGACATGGGTTCGTGCCCCGGTCCAGGAAGATCCCACATGCCGCGGAGCGGCTGGGCCCGTGAGCCATAGCCGCTGAGCCTGAGCGTCCGGAGCCTGTGCTCCGCAACGGGAGAGGCCACAACAAGTGAGAGGCCCGTGCCAAAAAAAAAAAAATGAAGCCTTTATAACCACCTGCTGGGAGTACTGCAGGAAGACTGCCCTCAGCCCTCATCCTTCCCTAGGGACTGTCTAGCTACTATACTCAAGGTGGAAAGTCCTTCCAAGGTCGTGTGACATCCAGTGATTGATTAACATGGAGTATAAAGGCTCAAGACAACTCTGAAATGCCATTCCAGCTCCAGTACTTCTTGGGAGATCAAAAGAGGCTTTTGTTGAGGCTAAATCATAGCTCTACTCGTCCCTCTTTTCAATCCTAATTTCATCATCTCTCTTTCAAAGGTATTGATCTCAAGCACGTTCTCTAATAAATTTTCTGCATGCTAAATTGTCTCAGATACTGCTTCTGGGGGAAGACAATCTGCAACACTGGGTAAAGCTTAGAGCTTTATTAGCATGAGAGAAGGTTATGTTGATCAATACTAATCTGCATGGAAACTAATGTAAGCTAAAGTCATTTCAAGTATTAAAAAATGAGGATTATGATGTCAATGGTGATGATATTTTTGAAAATATGAGTAATCACAAAGTTCATATTACATTATACATAATAATCGAATACAGCAACCACACTTTTGTGATAAGATATAAACAATTTGATAATTTATCACAAAGGTTTGTTCCATCATGTCCTCTCTATAACAATGCAGATATGACAATGTCTTCATTATTGGAATGAAACTTTAATATTGTTATTAGATCACTTTTAAGAGTTATAGACAGAAGTGCATAAATGCCATACTGGTACAAAACATTATTCAGAAATAGATCAGTCACAGATATTTTGCTCAGTTGTATTAGATAATGCAGGACAAGGTAGGCATTCAGTGGGATTAATGCCATGTCTTTAAACCTGCTAAAGAGTTTATGATATTTTTCTACTTTTCCACAGAGAAGTGTGATGATCCAAATCACGTATCCACAGGACCAACCGGAGAACAGCATACAATGTTATGATAAGAAAGAAGACATGAGAGGTAATGCAAAAAGTTAGGGCACTGTTGCAATTGAGAGATATTGAGGAGATGATCTAGGAAAGAAAGAAGAAGTAGTTGTGGAAAGCATTGCAGCAGAAGAAACAAGAGGTCTTGCCAATTGATTGAATGTATGAGGCAAGTTAAAGAGTTAAACATAACTTTGAATTTTTGGCCATAAGTGACCTGGGGTACCATGCTACCTACAAACAGAAATAGGGAAGTATAGGAAAAGCTGCTTGGGATAAAAGATGTATTCGGTTTTGAATATATTGAGTTACAGGTTTAAACAAATCTAGGAATGATTTAACTAGTTTAAATAGCATTGTACTTAAGATATTTAATGGATTTAAAGCAGAAAAAAATAAGTGAATTTAAACAGTATAGATAATTTAAATGGAGAAGTTTTTCCCCCTGCAATCGTGGATTCAGTCAAAACTCTCGGACAAAGAGTAACGGAGTAATTGATTTTAATGCTTTCTTCAGTGTAATGCAATTATAAATTCAACTAAATATAGCACTATATCTTCTTTCAAATATCTTCACAAATAAGAGAGAGGGATGGTATAATTAATTCACAACAGTAGCTAGCACAAAAGAGCAGCTATTCAAACACACATATTAGGATTTGGATATGTTTTTATACTGGACATGACTGCTGATCTGGGACTGAATTACATCAGACAGAAATCAGAAATCGGTAGTGAGGACTTCACTAAGGAAAAGCTGGTGTACCCGATTCATTTCATGCAAGCTTTTCTCACTGGCTTTAGACTGTGGGACACAACTAACTGAACGTGAGCTTGCCCAGCCTTTGCACGTGGAGGGGATTCTATCATCAGTGAGCACAAGGGAGGAGATGCAGTGGACCTAAGCACCCTTAGCTTTGGATGTTTGTGATACAACAATCCTGGCTGGATTATAATTTTATCTTTGTATTATTTACAAAGAAAGTATGTGCAAGTGAATCACTAGTTTAAAAAATTTAAAGGAAAAGGCTGAATCATCAAAATGACAAAAGTTTTCTAAGTGACTTTTTAGAAGATTAACTGAATGCTGCTAATTACAAATGAGATTATCTCATTCAAATAGAATTGGATGACATTTAACATAAAATTATATTATTCAAATGACTGTATGTATTTTAAAGTAATAGTGCTACATCATACTTTTTACAGCATTACACTTGGTTCTTTACAAGAAAAACATTTTGATTAACTCCTTAAATATGCTTAATTTTTAAAAATTGATTTTTAAGTGGACATGCTTATACTTACACAAAATAACATGCTAAGTTCAGGTAAGAGTTGCCACATTTTAATATTCTATCTTTAATTAGATTTTCTCACCCCCTCTGCTGTCTGTTTCTCCTATTTTCCTACAATAGGTACAAAATTGTTTACATATGTACACACACACACACACACACACACACACACTCCCTGCATTCAGGTGAATGTAGAAATATCAAGCAGGCTGCAGCAATGGCCCTGAATTTCTTCTCTCAATAAACTGATTATTTAAACTGATACTGAGCAGGAAAGGAAAACTTAAGCTCAATCTTTAAGTCACCTACAATTGATCTCTCTCTTCTTTTTTCCTCAGGCCAACCCACTGAGTTTGTTTTAAAATAATCCTAAGATTTACAATTGATGAAGGAAGTTTTAAGAATTTAAGAATTTTCAAAATATAATTAAGCAGGTTCTGCTTTATATTTCTTTTTGAATCATTTTTCTTTCACAAATGAGAGTAAATATCACAAAGTTTCATAAAATTTGCTAAGGGTGGCACCCAGATGTCATGTAATTATCCTCGCCCCATCTTACATTACAGATATTGAAAAAAGAGAGTATCTTGTGAGTTAAACATAAAGGAAATTGGTTTTCTCTCTAATTTATTTGTTTTAATTCTCCTTTTTTGTAGGAACTCATGCTAGATTATGTATCAGAAAACAAGTCTTTTGATTTAGTGTCAGTGGTAGCCTTTCTGATACAGTTTTTTTCAGATTCTCCCACTGGACTCCCCTTGGTATATATTGCCTGCCTGGAGGAGTAGATTCTCTTTTCAGTTTACTGACATTATTTTAAGTACATAAGTTGTCCCTGGATTTGAACAAGTACATCTTGATTAGATCTGTACAGAGGTTGCTGGTACCCCATGTATTTTTCTTATTTATGTGACTGGCAGACATTTTCTTGTTCCTTGCACCTAAGCAGTGCCATATCGCCATTTCTCACCAATAGAATCTGAGTAGAAGTGACATATGTCATTTCCTGGCTGACATGGTTAAAAGCAGGTGTGCATTCTCCATGCTGTCTCTCTCTTTTCCCATTTATCAACTGAAGAGAGAGAACTTAAGCATATAGAAGAGGACAAAGCTACAGGCTGGAAGGAGCCCAGGTCCCTAGTTCACTGTATAAAGCAGAGAGACCACCTTCCTGACCTGCTCTTGACTAATGTCAGCAAGAAACAAAATTTTATTATTAAGCATTAAGATATGGAGGATTTTTTTTTTTACAACAGTTAAGAAATTCAAAAAAAGACAGGCAAAGCTGAGTCAAGATGGCGGACTAGGAGGACGCAGAATTCGTATCTCTGCACAACTAGGGCACCTACCAGGCACCGGTGGAGGACCACGGACACCTAAGGGGATGGAAGGAAGCACCAGCGACCAGGAAGGACGTGGGGCATGTGGGGGAGTGAGGGGGGAGAAGAAGAGGAGGTGGGATGGGACTGGCACATATGAGGGGCGGCTGGGGGAGGGGAAGGGACCCCACGCCCGAAGGGGGAAATTGGGGGACCACTGGGAGGGCAGAGGATCAAAAGGGAGCATGGCCAGGTTTCCTGCCCACCTGGGCCCCCGGGAGCCTGCTGAGATCCCGGGCCTGATCCTTTGCCCACCGAGGCCCCTTCAAGATGCATGGGTCCTGAGGGAGTGAGAGAGAAGAAAGGGGGAACAAAAGTAAAGGCCAGACCTATCAGACCAACACCCCTAAGGGGCGGATGGGGAAGAGGAGGAGTTCCTACACCCAGCAGGACCCATCCACGGTTAGGAGTCCAGCAGTGATGGGGGAGAGCCTGTTGGGGGGGGAGCAGAGGAATGGAAGGGAACACCTGCTTCCCCTGTCCCCTTAGGCAATGGGGAGCCTGTTGGGCTCTCAGGCTTAATCCTCTGCCCTCGGTGCCTCCCTCCTACCTCGTACAGCCCAGGTCCCGCCCCTACACCCCCAACCACGGCCCTGCTTCTACATCGGAGACGCCCTCTGAGACTCCCTTCAACCACGCTGGGCCTAAACCCCACCCACACACCCTCATCCAGGGCCTTATCTCCAAACTCCAGAACCCCACCCTCTGGAGGCCCCGCTTTGGATGTGCTGCCTTTCCCCTTCTGCACAGGTCCTAAGCAGAGGCCCCGCCCCATGCTTGAACGTCCACCTGCTTAGGGCCCTCCCCAAGGCCTTTTCCAGCTGTGTGGGTCCTGAGCCTAGGCCCCGCCCCACCCTAAACCCCACCCCTGCCTAAGTTCCACCCCCCCACCTAAACTCTGCCCCCCATAGCCAAGGCCTTTTGTTTTCTTTCTTTTTTCTTCTTTTAGGTTGGGGTTCTGTTTTACCTTGTTGTGTTAATTCATTGATATTTTTATTTTTCTAGTAAATTTTTAATTTTCTAATTTTATTTTATTCTTTATACTTTGTTATTGTTCTGCTCCTTTTGGCTTGTCCTCCCCCCCCTTTTTTTTCTTTTGTGGTTTTGTTTTACCTTCTTGCAGTTGTTTCAATTATATTTTTATTTTTCCTAATATATTTTTTAATTTTCTAATTTTATTTTATTTTTTATTCTTTGTTATTGTACTGCTCCATTTTTCTTATTTTCTTTTTGCTATGCCATGCGGCTTGCAGGATCTTGGTTCCCAGGCTGGAGGTCAGGCCCGAGCTCCTGTGGTGGGAGCACCGAGTCCAAACCACTGGACTAACAGAGAACTTCAGGCCCCAGGGAATATTATTCAGAGTGAGTGCTCCCGGAGGTCCTCATCTTGGCACCAAGATCTGGCTTTACCCAACTGCCTGCAAACTCCAGTGCTGGATGTCTCAGACCAAACAACCAGTAAGACAGGAATACAGCCCCACCCATCAAAAAAAACACAAACAAATGAAACGACAAAAAAATATGTTACAGACGAAGAAGCAAGGTAAAAACCTACAGGACCAAATAAATGAAGAAAAAATGGGCAACCTACCTGGAAAACAATTCAGAGTAATGACAGTAAAGATGATCCAGAATCTCGGAAACAGAATGGAGAAAATACAAGAAACGTTTAACAAGGATCTAGAAGAACTAAAGAACAAACAGTGATGAAAAAAATAACAACTGAAATTAAAAATAGAAGGAATCAATAGCAGAATAACTGAGGCAGAAGAACAGATAAGTGAGCTGGAAGATAAAATGGTGGAAATAAAATGAAGAGAATTGAGGACAGTCTCAGAGACCTCTGGGACAACACTAAATGCACCAACATTCAAATTCTGGGGTCCCAGAGGAAGAAGAGAAAAAGAAAGGGACTGAGAAAATATTTCAAGAGATTATCGTGAAAAACTTCCCTAACATGGGAAAGGAAGCACAGAGAGTCCCATACAGGATAAACCCAAAGAGAAACAAGCTGAGGCACATATTAATCAAGCTATCAAAAATTAAATACAAAGAAAAAATATTAAAAGCAGCAAGGGAAAAGCAACAAATAACATACGAGGGAATCCCCATAAGGTTAACAGCTGTTCAGTAGAAACTCTGCAAGCCAGAAGGGAGTGGCAGGACATATTTCAAATGATGAAAGGGAAAAACCTACAACCAAGATTACTCTACCCGGCAAGGATCTCATTCAGATTCGACGGAGAAATCAAAAGCTTTACAGACAAGCAAAAGCTACGAGAATTCAGCGCCACCAAACTGCCTTTACAACAAGTGCTAAAGGAACTTCTCTAAGTGGGTAACACAAGAGAAGAAAAAGACCAACAAAAACAAACCCGAATCAATTAAGAAAATGGTAATAGGAAAATACATACCAATAATCACCTTGAATGTAAGCAGATTAAATGCTCCAACCAAAAGACATAGACTGGCTAAATGGATACAAAAACGACACCCATATATATGCTGTCTACAAGAGACCCACTTCAGACCTAGGGACACATACACACTGAAAGTGAGGGTATGGAAAAAGATATTCCATGCAAATGGAAATCAAAAAAAAGCTGGAGTAGCAATACTCATATCAGATATAATAGACTTTAAAATAAAGACTGTTAAAAGAGATAAGTGAGGATACCACATAATGATTGAGGGATCAATCCAAGAAGAAAACATAACAATTATAAATATTTATGCATTCAACATATGGTGCAACATGTATGCACCATACATGCTCATATGTATTGTGCACCTCAATACATAAGGCAAATGCTAACAGCCATAAAAGGAGAAACTGACAGTAACACAATAATAGTGTGGGACTTTAACACCCCACTTACACCAATAAACAGATCATCCAGACAGAAAATAAATAAGGAAACAGAAGCTTTAAATGACACAATAACCAGAGAGACTTAGCTGATATTTTTAGGACATTCCACCTGAAAGTGGAAGAATACACTTTCTTCTCAAGTGCACATGGAACGGAGTGTTCTCCAGAAGAGCTCACATCTTGGGTCACAAATCAAGCCTTGGAAATTTAGAAAATTGAAATCGTATCAAGCATCTTTTCCAACAACAAGGCTATGAGATTAGAAATCAATTACAGGTAAAAAAACAGTAAAAAACACAATACATGAAGGCTAAACAGTGTGCTGTTAAATAACCAAGAGATCACTGAAAAAATCAAAGAAGAAATTAAAAAATACCTAGACACAAATGACAATGAAAACACAATGGCCCAAAGCAGTTCTAAGGGGGAGGTTCACAGCAATTCAAGCTCACCTCAAGAAACAAGAAAAATCTAAAATAAACAATCTAACCTTACACCTAAAGCAACTAGAAAAAGAAGAACAAAGAAAATCCAAAGTTAGTAGATGGAAAGAAATCATAAAGATCAGAGCAGAGATAAATGAAATAGAAATGAAGAAAACAATAGCAACGATCAACAAAACTAAAACTTCATTCTTTGAGAATATAAACAAAATTGAGAAACTTTAGACAAACTCATCAAGAAAAAAATGGAGTGGATTCTAATAAAATTAGAAATGAAAAAAGAGATTACATCTGACACCGCAGATATACAAAAGATCGTAAGAGACTACCACAAGCAACTTTATGCCAATAAAATGGACAGTCTGGAAGAAATGTACAAATTTGTGGAAAAGTACAACCTTCCAAGATTGAACCAGGAAGAATTAGAAAATATAAAGAGATGAATCACAGGTAATGAAATGGAAACTGTAATTAAAAATCTTCCAACAAACAAAAGTCTAGAACCAGATGGCTTCACAGGCAAATTCTTTCAAATTCTGTTTAGAGCAGAGTTAACACTTATCCTTCTCAAACTTTTCCAAAAAATTGCAGAGAGATGAACACTCCCAAACTTGTTCTACGAGGCCACCATCACCCTGATACCAAAACCAGACAAAGATACCACAAAAAAAGAAAATTATAGACCAATATTGCTGATGAACATAGATGCAAAATTGCTGAACAAAATACTAGCAAACAGAATCCAACAACACATTAAAAGGATCATGCACCATGATCAAGTGGGGTTTATCCCAGGGATGCAAGGATTCTTCAACATACGCAAAACAATCAACGTGATATACCATATTAACAAATTAAAGAATAAAAACCATATGATCATCTCAGTAGATGCAGAAGCTTTTGACAAAATTCGACAGCTATTTATCGCAAAAACTCTCCAGAAAGTGGGCACAGAGGGAACCTACCTCAACGTAATAAAGGCCATATATGACAAACCCAGAGCAAACATCATTCTCAGTGCTGAAAATCTGAAAGCATTTCCTGTAAGATCAGGAACAAGACAAGGATGTCCACTCTCACCACTATTATTCAACACAGTATTGGAAGTCCTAGCCACAGGAATCAGAAGAAAAATAAACAAAAGGAATCCAAACTAGGAAAAAAGAAGTGAAACTGTCACTATTTGCAGATGGCATGATACTATGCATAGAAAATACTAAAGATGCCACCAGAAAACTAATAGAAGTAATAAATGAATTTGCTAAGGTTGCAGGATACAAAATTAATGCACAGAAATCTCTTGCATTCCTATACACTAACAACGAAAAATCAGAAAGAAATTAAGGAAACAATCCCATTTACCATTGCAACAAAAAGAATAAAATACCTAGGAATAAACCTACCTGAGGAGACAAAACACCTGTACTCGAAAACTATAAAACACTGATGAAAGATATCAAAGATAACATAAACAGATGGAGAGATATACCATGCTCCTGGATTGGAAGAATCAATGTTGTGAAAATGACTATACTACCCAAAGCAATCTACAGGTTCAAAGCAAACCCTATCAAATTACCAATGGCATTTTTCAAAGAACTAGAATAAAAAATTTTACAATTGTATGGAGACACAAAAGACCCCGAATAGCCAAACCAATCTTGAGGGAAAAAAAGGAGCTAGAGGAATCAGACTCCCTGACTTCAGACTATACTGCAAAGCTACAGTAATCAAGACAGCATGGTACTGCACAAAAACAGAAATACAGATCAATAGAATAGGATAGAAAGCACAGAGATAAACCCATGCATATAATGTCACCTTATCTTTGACAAAGGAGGCAAGAATATACAATGGAGAAGAAACGGCCTCTTCAATAAGTGGTGCTGGGAAAACTGGACAGCTACATGTAAAAGAATGAAATTGGAACCCTCCCTAACACCATACACAAAAATAAACTCAAAATGAATTAAAAACCTAAAATTAAGGGCAGACACTATAAAACTCTTAGAGGAAAACACAGGTAGAGTACTCTATGACATAAATCACAGCAAGATCCTTTTTGACCCATCCTCCTAGCGTAATGAAAATAAAAACAAAAATAAACAAGTGGGACCTAAAGAAACTTCAAAGCTTTTGCACAGCAAAGGAAACCATAAGACGAAAAGACAACCCTCAGGATGGGAGAAAATATTTGCAAATGAAGCAACTGATAAAGGATTAATCTCTAAAATATACAAAGAGCTCATGCAGCTCAATATCACAAAAACAACCCAATCCAAAAACGGGTGGAAGACCTAAAAAGACATTTCTCCAAAGAAGAAATACAGATGGCCAACAAATATATAAAAAGACGCTCAACATCACTAATCATTAGAGAAATGCAAATCGAAACCACAATGAGGTATCACCTCATACCAGTCAGAATGGCCATCATCAAAAAATCTACAAACAATAAATGCTGGAGAGGGTTTGAAGAAAAGGGAACCCTCTGCACTGTTGGTGGGAATGTAAATTGATACAGCCACTATGGAAAACAGTATGGAGGTTCCTTAGAAAACTAAAAATAGAAATACCATATGACCCAGCAATCCTACTACTGGGCATATACCCTCAGAAAACCATGATTCAAAAAGATACATGTACCATAATGTTCACTGCAGCTCTATTTACAATAGCCAGGACATGGAAGCAACCTAAATGTCCATCAACAGATGAATGGATAAAGAAGATGTGGCACATATATACAATGGAATATTACTCAGCCTTAAAAGGGAATGGAATTGAGTATTTGTAATGAGGTGGATGGACCTAGAATCTGTCATACAGACTGAAGTAAGTCAGAAAGAAAAACAAATATCGTATGCTAACGCATATATATGGAATTTTAAAAAGCAGTACTGATGAACCTAGTGGCAGGGCAGGAATAAAGATGCAGATGCAGAGAATGGACTTGAGGGCACAGGGTGGGGAGGGGAAGCTGGGATGAACTGAGAGAGTATCACTGACATATATACACTACCAACTGCAGAGCAGCAAAGATCAACTCGATGCTTTGTGTGGGAGGGAGGCTCAAGAGGGACGAGCTATGGGGATATATGTATACATATAGCTGATTTACTTTGTTGTACAGCAGAAACTAACACAACATTGTAAAGCACTTATACTCCAAGAAAGATGTGAAAAAAAAAAGACAGGCATGAGCCTACTTACTACATAAAATTAGAAAGATTCAGTAGCATATAACATGCTTATTAAATTAAATGTATTTAGAAAAAGAGTAATAAATTTATAGTTTCTAGATTTCAAACACCATCAGTGGCTCCTGATCTAATGTTTGGCTTTCTCCATTATACATACTGGAGCTTTTAATTTGCTTTACGTTTATTCCTATATTCTTATCTTTATAATACAACTACCAAAGAAAAAATCGAAAAGCAGAGGACTGAGATTTCCAAAAAGAAAAAAAAAGGAGCGAGAGATTCCATGAGATTTTCAGATCATGGATATGCCAAGAAGAATGAGTAACCCAGTTGCTGAAATTATCCCCTCCCACAAACAATTCACAAACTGTTATTTTAATATATCAAACCATTATGGGTGTCTTTACATTTTTGATAGTGGAATAAAGCTAAAGTAACCTTAATAATGATTTTATTACTGCACCATATAGCTGGTTCCTAAATGTGTAATAACATATTGGTTTTTAACAAAATTTTATGTAATATAAAGTCTTAAAATTAAAGATAATTTCTGAAAACAAAAATTCACATTGACTCTTTTCTGGTTACTTCAGGCACTGACTATATAAAAATCAATCTTCTCCGGTTAGTCCATCTTTCTCTAACTTTTCCAAACCAATTTAAAAACTTACATGCAATTAAGTATATTTGTATATATTTCATATGTGATTCACATATATCACTTACTTCTTCACATAGGCTTTAAGCAACTTTAAAATATTCAGAATCCAATACTTTGTATTCCACAAGTCACCTAGCAAAATGAACACATAATAAGCATTTAATAAACATATGCTTGCTCCTCTTACAGAATAGATGACTTTAAGAATTGATTCTTAATGCCTAGCATTGGCTACCATTGTGATTGCGTAAGTACAGGGTGATTTTTTTTTTCTACTACCACTTCAGCAAAAGGTAGAATCAACATGGTACAATGCTATTTGTATAAAGAAAATCAAGAGAAAGATTGGCTAACACTGACCAGTTTCCAGTGGGCAAAATTATTTACACATAATAAAGAAAGTGGTATTGGGAGAATTTATTTTTCTCACTTTATATCTTTAACATTTTAAAATAATATATTTAGCCATGAAAATGTGAATTTTATTAATACAAAATCAAAATGTTTTATAATTTCTGTTTTTATATGAATAGTAAATTCTAGACAATCATATACATATTGAGTTTCTATAAATACTTTAAAACATTCCTCCAGCAATCCATGCCTTTTGTCTAACTAGAAAAATACCATTAAGGGAATCATGTCATTTTGTAGCATCTCAACTATCACTCTTTAATCTTCAGTATTTCTTCTTGTTGAATCTATAAAATCCAAGAATTCTAAGGAACATCAAACAATGGAGACTACAGGTTACAATAAAATTAGTTGACCATTGACAAGATTTTTGCTGAGAATAAATTAATATTACCACTTTAAGAAGAAATTATTGTATGATTCACAGTACAATTTAGTTCTCTTAATCTTACATTTTCACTAACACACGAAAGCCCCTTTGATTTATATAATTATATAAATAAAAAGAAACTGTGATTAAAAGGTAATCAATATTGAAAAACTCCCTAATTGAAAAAACATGAGTTCATATATTCTTTAAAGCATATGTGCATAATTTCATGATACATCTTATAAGCCCCATATATAAACTTTGGGGAGTACATAAATATTTGTTGAGTATTGATAGCTGTAAGGAGTTAGGAAGTGAATGCTACAGAGCATGAAGTTTATAGCTATTCACTAAGCAAGTGACTAAGTTCTTCTTTATAACTTTTCAAAGACTCTTGTGTAGTATGTGGTTCTGTTAAAGTATTATTTATATTCAAATCCAATAGTTCTGCTAGACCCTGTGCAAGATGCTTGCATATATAGTATCTTTTTTTCAGGAATTCTCAAGTGATGGGCTATGACACACCACTATGCCATGGAGAGATTATAGGAGGGCTGTGTAAAATATCAATCTCTCATCCTGTGGCATGACTGGAGAAGGCAATTGCAGGCAGAGTCCACAAGGTCACTTGTCTCAGCTTAAGTAGTTTCATCTGGGTTCCTCAAAGGACTGACCAAGTGGAACAGATTCATGGGTGTGTCCCTCAAACCCCACTGTAGGTGAGTACATTGAGCAACAACCGTCTGCTGCTGTTCTGTCACAGTGTCCTGAGCATGGTCAACAAGGTGTTCTTCCCTTGGGCATCTCCTTGCATGGTCTGTGGTAGCATGTACCACGCACTACACCCCTTCCTGGATGAGGGCTCTATGGAGCTGCTGAGAGTTTGTGTTCCATGTGCTCATCTGTTTAAATGTCTTCCTAAGAAATACGTATACCATTTCATGGAAGCAAGGTTAGATTATATTTAAGTTTGGTACACATTTCACTAATACTTTAAATTTTCCTTATCATAATTTTATTGCATAGGATATTTTTTACATGTCAAGTCCTAAATAGACTACACACAAACCCCAGTGTGATATATGTATTTAATATTCCATGTATGATACTGTGTGAAAAATACTGGGAGGTTTATAACCATTTTAATACTAACAAAAAGCAAACATACATTCACTTTTATTAATATTTAAATATAAAGGTGTGAACTCTATAGGCATGCAGAAACAATTTAGATCCACAGCTGACGAGCTGATAATTATCTTAAAGTTTGGATCCTTAGTGACCAATTATCAGCACATCATACTTCTGTGGCATTTCGTAGGTCTTATGCATACAAAATTATTTTATTTTTACAGCTCTATGAAGAAGATATTATTATCCTCATTTCACAGATATTTGAACCAGGTAATTTCTTAAGGTCACAGAGCCAATAAGTAGTGAAGCTGAAATCTAAACGATGGTCTGTGCTAACACTATGTACCTTCTCCAAATCCTTATTTAAATTAACCTGAATTTCTATTTAAATGTCATGAATAACTTGTAGCATAAATTCCCATTATAAATCAGATAATAAAGAACACATTAATGAGAATCACTAATCCTTCTATAAAATCTGTTTTGCAGTTGCTTTCTTTCTATATGATCAGTCTCTGTCAATCTGACATGTTCCCTCTTCTATTGCCAACTTTTAGACATAATAAGTGGTGGCTTAAAAGGATACAGGGAAAAGATTTGAAATCAACTAACTTAAGTCTGGTGCCTCAGCTAAATCAAGAAATTAAATTGAGGCAATATCTGTTACTTCTAATGGACAATTTCATGTTATAAAAAAAGTGAAAAACTTGCTCTTTTCCTAATATGAGAAATATGAACTAAAATTCTGATCTGTTGATGTTGTCTACAAATGTTTACAGAAAAGTGTTTTGTATCACCAGTTTGGTTTCATCACTTCAAATATTATCTATTTCCAAAAGCTTTTCTTGATAAGTTATGGCCACAATTGACCCAGCTCTTCTCATTCCTCTGTCTCGTTAGTTTTAGTAATCATTTTTCATTCTCACTGGGCCATGTATAAAGTAAATCTCAATTAACAAATTGTCCAGTAGGTATCTACAATATGTTCCTTGGAAGCCAGAAGATAAATTAGAAAGAAATGCAGATCACCATTATCTCCAGAGGAGACCTGACTTGCCCAAAGTCACACATTAAGTTAGTGGCAGACTTGTTTAATGTCACCTCTCTTAATGCTGTATCATTGCTCTTGCTGTCACTTGTGAGAAAATAGCTTCCCCAGTCTGTGAACTAGACAGTATGGTTTACTGAACACTTAATAGCAGTAAGCATTAAACTAACACTCTCCTTTAACAAGGTTTGTGAAATACAGCCTCCTCCACTGAACCCTACCTGACTGAACAGAAATGAATACAAATTGCCTTGCCCTACTTCTAATTCCAGAGGGCAACTTGTACTTCCACAGTGTGAAGTGTCATGGGAAGCTCTACTAAGGCTTTGAATAACTGTAGTACCTCATACTATGGCTCCTGACTTCTCTGTGTACAAATTCTCGAAAGAACTCAAAATATTTGAGGAGCAAAACTTCTTGCATTATGTTCTTTCTACTACCATACACAAACACATATTTGTTATCTAATTTTTTTGAGGCAAACTCCCACATCAAGGGAGAGTACGAAACATTGAGCTGTCCCTTCTGGTGAAATGCTTTGACCCAGGCTGGCCCTGGGAGACAATCACATCTTTTTGTACAATAAAACTCATGTAGATATCAGCAATCACCAGTCTAAGACTCTTATTTTACAAATGGAGGAAACAATTGCTCAGAGAGATTAATGATTTGTGCAAGTGACTTTGGTTATGAGCAGAGCTAGGAATACATCTTCCTAACTTCCAGAAGGTGCTCTTCTTTATCACAGCAACACAACAAGTTGCGGTGTTGTGTATTCAAATGCAAATAACTTTATATTTCTATTGACTCTGCTGATTCATTTACAAATGTTGATTGTTTATCAACATCACAGTTCATTTGGAACATAGCCTTTGCAGTTGAAACTCCTGAGTTTAGATTTGTCTTCTACAGTATTATAAGGTGACAAAAGGCTTTGGGGGAAAAAAAACAGCTAAAGACAAAAAGTTCTGTTGGTAGCTATACAAATCAGATAAATACTATTTCTATATATGGTCTATGAAAAGATATACTCTAACACATTTGAACCTTCATCTACAAGATTAAAAAATATATTCATTTAATTGAATGCAAGGCACTATTTATTATAAGATACACCATTATTGTATACAATAAGGATAAAAAGAATAATACCAGTACAGTTATGCCACAATGCTAAGATTCAGTAAACAACAGACACATTGATTTTTCCGAGATAATAAAATACAAAGGAATGTGTTTTTGAATTTATAAAATGTGCTATATATTTCTCTACCTATATATGGATAGAGATAAAGAAAGGGAGAGATTACTATGTACCAGGTACTAAGTTCACTGATTTTATAGGTATAACCTATTCAATACTCATAACTGTCATTTTAGTTAGGCACTATTATTCCATTTTACAGGTGAAGGGGCTGAGCTTTATAAAATGACTTTCCAAGATCGTATTATTTCAATAAGGGTAACAAGTACCTGTTATTATACATTTGTTAGGTGATCACACTTCTGCCAGGTGACTTGTGGTAAATCAAGCACTGCCCTCTGGTGCATTCTGTCTAGTTGTGGTAGCAGGTTGTGCACACATGAAACAAGCAACAATCCGTGTCTTAACACAGTCTAGTTCGAGATTGTCTAGTCCATGATTGGATATCGTGTTTTTTTCTAATGCCCCTTTGTGAACAAAACAGATAGGCACATAATTTGTGTAAACCAAAACAAACAAAAAGACTTGAAACAAAGATTTACTCCAAAGGACTGAAAATCAAACTGAGCCCAATTTTCATGTTTTTACAAAACGAAGGTAAAAAAGAAAAATTGAGCATGGATTCTCAGGTATTTTTAGTACATTATTGTTTCCATTTTTTCCTTTTACTCTGGCTCCCAGAAACACAATAAAGTCAGTTAAAACTTGAAGAATGGGAAAGCTTCAGCTATACACAAGAGATAATTCAAATCTCTTCATTTGGATGATTAGGGAATAGGGAGGTTTCTTTTTTTTTTTTTTTCTTTAACACCACAGATTTCAGCAAGTTCAAGTTAATTGGGTTTTGTGTACTATCATTCATGTGGTGTTTGTCAAAAAAAAAAAAAAAAGAGGGCTTCCCTGGTGGCGCAGTGGTTGAGAGTCCGCCTGCCGATGCAGGGGACACGGGTTCGTGCCCCGGTCCGGGAAGATCCCACATGCTGCGGAGCGGCTGCGCCCGTGAGCCATGGCCACAGAGCCTGCAGGCTCCGCAACGGGAGAGGCCACAACAGTGAGAGGCCC
>NW_020837946.1:89133463-89216592 GCF_003676395.1 Aethalodelphis obliquidens | reverse complement strand
ATAATTTTCTGCATACAGGTCTTTTGTCTCCTTAGGTAGGTTTATTCCCAGATATTTGACTCTTTTTGCTGCAGTGGTATATGGGAGTGTTTTCTTAATTTCACTTTCAGGTTTTTCATCATTAGTGTATAGGAATGCCAGAGATTTCTGTGCATTAATTTTGTGTCCTGCTACGTTACCAAATTCATTGATTAGCTCTAGTAGTTTTCTCGTAGTGTCTTTAGGATTCTCTATGTACAGAATCATGTCATCTGCAAACAGTGACAGCTTTACTTCTTCCTTTCCAATTTGGATTCCTTTTATTTCTTATTCTTCTCTGATTGCTGTGACTAAAACTTCCAAAACGATGTTGAGTAAGAGTGGTGAGAGTGGGCCACCTTGTCTTGTTCCTGATCTTAGCGGAAATGGTTTCAATTTTCACCACTGAGGACGATGTTGGCTGTGGGTTTGTCATATGTGGCCTTTAACATGTTGAGGAACGTTCCCTCTATGCCTACTTTCTGCAGGGTTTTTAACATAAATGGGTGTTGAATTTTGTCAAAAGTTTTCTCTGCATCTATTGAGATAATCATATGGTTTTGCTCCTTCAATTTGTTAATATGGTGTATCACATTGATTGATTTGCATATATTGAAGAATCCTTGCATTCCTAGAATAAACCCCACTTGATCATGGTGTATGATCCTTTTAATGTGCTGTTGGATTCTGTTTGCTAGGATTTTGTTGAGGATTTTTGCATCTATGTTCATCAGTGATATTGGCCTGTAGTTTTCTTTCTTTCTGACATCCTTGTCTGGTTTTGGTATCAGGGTGATGGTGGCCTCATAGAATGAGTTTGGGAGTGTTCCTCCCTCTGGTATATTTTGGAAGAGTTTGAGAAGGATAGGTGTTAGCTCTTCTCTAAATGTTTGATAGAATTCGCCTGTGAAGCCATCTGGCCCTGGGCTTTTGTTCGTTGGAAGACTTTTTTTTTTTTTTTTGCGGTACGCAGGCCTCTCACTGCCGTGGCCTCTCCCGTTGTGGAGCACAGGCTCCGGACGCGCAGGCTCAGTGGCCATGGCTCATGGGCCTAGCCGCTCCACGGCATGTGGTATCTTCGCAGACCGGGGCACGAACCCGTGTACCCTGCATCGGCAGGCGGACTCTCAACCACTGCACCACCACGGAAGCCCTTTTGGAAGATTTTTAATCACAGTTTCAATTTCAGTGCTTGTGACTGGTCTGTTCATATTTTCTGTTTCTTCCTGGTTTAGTCTCGGCAGGTTGTGCAGTCTAAGAATTTGTCCCTTTCTTCCAGGTTGTGCATTTTATTGGCATACAGGTGCTTGTGGTAATCTCTCATGATCCTCTGTACTTCTGCAGTGCCAGTTTTTACTTCTCCTTTTTCATTTCGAATTCTATTGATTTGAGTATTCTCCCTTTTTTTCTTGATGAGTCTGGCTAATGGTTTATCAACTTTGTTTATCTTCTCAAAGAAACAGCTTTTAGTTTTACTGATCTTTGCTGTCGTTTCCTTCATTTCTTTTTCATTTATTTCTGATGTGATCTTTATGATTTCTTTCCTTCTGCTAACTTTGGGGGTTTTTTGTTCTTATTTCTCTAATTGCTTTAGGTGCAAGGTTAGGTTGTTTATTTGACATGTTTCTTGTTTCTTGAGGTAGTATTGTATGGCTATAAACTTCCCTGTGAAAACTGCTTGCTGCATCGCATAGGTTTTGGGTCGTTGTGTCTCCATTGTCATTTGTTTCTAGGTATTTTTTGATTTCCTCTTTGATTTCTTCAGTGATCACTTGGTTATTAAGTATGTATTCTATAGCCTCCATGTGTTTGTATTTTTTACAGAGTTTTTCCTGTAATTGATATCTAGTCTCATAGTGTTGTGGTTGGAAAAGATACTTGATACGATTTCAATTTTCTTAAATTTACCAAGGCTTGATTTGTGATCCAAGATATGATCTATCCTGGAGAATGTTCCATGAGCACTTGAGAAAAATGTGTATTCTGTTGTTTTTGGATGGAATGTCCTATAAATATCAATTAAGTCCATCTTGTTTAATGTATCATTTAAAGCCTGTGTTTCCTTATTTATCTTCATTTTGCATGATCTGTGCATTGGTGAAAGCAGGGTGTTAAAATCCCCTACTATGATTGTATTACTGTAGATCTCCCCTTTTATGGTTGTTAGTACTTGCCTTATGTATTGAGGTGCTCCTATGTTTGGTGCATAAATACTTACAATTGTTATATCTTCTTCTTGAATCAATCCCTTTATCATTATGTAGTGTCCTTCTTTGTCTCTTGTAATAGTCTTTAAAGTCTATTTTGTCTGACATGAAACTTGCGACTCCAGCTTTCTTTTCATTTCCATTTGTATGGGATATCTTTCTCCATCCCCTCGCAATCAGTCTGTATGTGTCCCTAGGTCTGAAGTGCATCTCTTGTAGACAGGATATATATGGGTCTTCTTTTTGTATCCATTCAGTGAATCTGTGTCTTTTGGTGGGAGCATTTAATCCATTCACTTTTAAGGTAATTATCGATATGTGTGTTCCTATTCCCATTTTCTTAATTGTTTCGGGTTTGTTATTGTAGGTCTTTTCCTTCTCTTGTGTTTCCTCCCTAGAGAAGTTCCTTTAGCATTTGTTGTAAAGCTGGTTTGGTGGTGCTGAACTCTCTCAGCTTTTGCTTGTTTGTAAAGGTTTTAATTTCTCCATCAAATCTGAATGAGATCCTTGCTGGGTAGAGTAATCTTGGTTGTAGGTTTTTCTCCTTCATCACTTTAAGTATGTCCTGCCATTCCCTTCTGGCTTGCAGAGTTTCTGCTGAAAGATCAGCTGTTAACTTTATGGGGATTCCTTTGTGTGTTATTTGCTGTTTTTCCCTTGCTGCTTGTAATATGTTTTCTTTGTATTTAATTTTTGATAGTGTGATTAATATGTGTCTTGACGTGTTTCTCCTTGGATTTATCCTTTATGGGACTCTCTGTTCTTCCTGGACTTGATTAACTACTTCCCTACCCATATTAGGGAAGTTTTCAACTATAATTTCTTCAAATATTTTCCAGGCCCTTTCTTTTTCTCCTTCTTCTGGGATCCCTATAATTCGAATGTTGGTGTGTTTAAGGTTGTCCCAGAGGTCTCTGAGACTGTCCTCAGTTCTTTTCATTCTTTTTGCTTTATTCTGCTCCGCAGTAGTTATTTCCACTATTTTATCTTCCAAGTCACTTATCTGTTCTTCTGCCTCAGTTATTCTGCTATTGATCCCTTCTAGAGAATTTTTAATTTCATTTATTGTGTTGTTCATCATTGTTTGTTTGCTCTTTAGTTCTTGTAAGTCCTTGTTAAATGTTTCTTGTGTTTTGTCTATTCTATTTCCAAGATTTTGGATCATCTTTACTATCATTATTCTGAATTCTTTTTCAGGTAGACTGGCTATTTCCTCTTCATTTGTTAGGTCTGTTGGGTTTTTATCTTGCTCCTTCATCTGCTGTGTGTTTTTCTGTCTTCTTATTTTTCTTAACTTACTGTGTTTGGGGTCTCCTTTCCACAGGCTGCAGGTTCGTAGTTGCCCTTGTTTTTGGTGTCTGTCCCCAGTGGCTAAGGTTGGTTCAGTGGGTTGTGTACGCTTCCTGGTGGAGGGGACTAGTGCCTGTGTTCTGGTGGATGAGGCTGGATCTTGTCTTTCTGGTGGGCAGGTCCACGTCTGGTGGTGTGTTTTGGGTTGTCTGTGGACTTATTATGATTTTAGGCAGCCTCTCTGGTAATGGATGGGGCTGTGTTTCTGTTTTTCTAGTTGTTTGGCATAGGGTGTCCAGCACTGTAGCGTGCTGTTCGTTGAGTGAAGCTGGGTCTTGGTGTTGAGACGGAGATCTCTCAGAGATTTTCGCTGTTTGGTATTACATGGAGATGGGTTGTCTCTTGTGGACCAGTGTCCTGAATTTGGCTCTCCCACCTCAGAGGCACAGCACTGATTCCTGGTTGGAGCACCAAGAGCCTTTCATCCACACAGCTCAGAATAAAAGGGAGAAAAAATAGAAAGAAAGAAAGAGGATAAAATAAAATAAAATAAAGTCAAATAAATTTATTAAAATAAAAAATAATTATTAAGAATTTTTTTAAGTAAAAAAACAAAAAAATCCAGACAGACAGACTCCTAGGACAAATGGTGAAAGCAAAGCTATACAGACAAAATCACACACAGAAACATACACACTCACAGAAAGAGAAAAAGGGGAGAAAATAATATATCTTTGCTCCCTAAGTTCACCTCCTCAATTTGGGATGATTCGTTGTCTATTCAGGTATTCCACAGATGCAGGTACATCAAGTTGATTGTGGAGATTTAATCCACTGCTCCTGAGGCTGCTGGGAGAGATTTCCCTTTCTCTTCTTTGTTCACACAGCTCCCGGGGTTCAGCTTTGGATTTGGACCTGCCTCTGCGTGTAGGTCACCTGAGGGCGTCTTTTCCTGCTCAGACAGGACAGGGTTAAAGTAGCTGCTGATTCGGGGGCTCTGGCTCACTCAGGCTGGGTGGAGGGAGGCGTATGGATTTGGGGGCGAGCCTGCGTCAGCAGAGGCCAGCGGGATGTTGCACCAGCCTGAGGCGTGCCGTGCGTTCTCCGGAGGAAGTTGTCCCTGGATCACGGGACCCTGGCGGTGGCAGGCTGCACAGGAACCCGGGAGGGGAGATGTGGATAGTGACCTGTGCTTGCACACAGGCTTCTTGGTGGCGGCAGCAGCAGCCTTAGCATCTCATGCCCATCACTGGGGTCCGCTCTGATAGCCACGGCTCGCGCCTGTCTCTGGAGCTCCTTTAAGCGGCACTCTTAATCCCCTCTCCTCACGCACCAGGAAACAAAGAGGGAAGAAAACGTCTCTTGCCTCTTCGGCAGCTCCAGACATTTTCCCGGCTAGCCGTGGCACACTAGCCCCTTCAGGCTGTGATCATGCCTCCAACCCCAGTCCTCTCCCTGGGATCTGACCGAAGCCCGAGCTTCAGCTCCCAGGCCCCAACAGTCCCGGCGGGTGAGCAGACAAGCCTCTCGGGCTGGTGAGTGCCGGTCGGCCCTGATCCTCTGTGCGGGAATCTCCCCGCTTTGCCCTCTGTACCCCTGTTGCTGTGCTCTCCTCCGCAGCTCCGAAGCTTCCCCCCTCCGCCACCCGCAGTCTCCGCCTGCGAAGGGGCTTCCTAGGGTGTGGAAACCTTTCCTCCTTCACAGCTCCCTCCCACTGCTGCAGGTCCCGTCCGTATTCTTTCGACTGTTTTTTCTTTTTTCTTTTGCCCTACCCAGGTACGTGGGGAGTTTCTTGCCTTTTGGGAGGTCTGAGGTCTTCTGCCAGCGTTCAGTAGGTGTTCTACAGGAGCAATTCCACCTGTAGATGTATTTCTTATGTATTTGTGGGGAGGAAGGTGATCTCTGCGTCTTACTCTTCCGCCATCTTGAAGCTCTCTCCTCTGGATTTACTTTTAATTTGCTAAAAATAGTATTCAGAACATTTCTACTTCTTAGGAATGGGCTTATAGGCATGAAAAGTTAGAAATGTACAGATAATAGTGCTCAATTGATGACTTACTCAATACTTTTTCTTATTGTACTCTATTACTTGTAAATTCCATTAACAAACTTTTTTTTTTTAACAAACTAGAGCATTAAAGGCAGGCAAGGCAAAATTTTAATTATCTTTTGTGGCAAAGCACCATATGTTCTGCTTTAACAACAGAAAATACAATGAACCACATTCAGTTTTATAAAACAATACTTTTATAAATTTAGCTGGGATGAAAAAGTTAAGCTGGTCAACACATTGCAAACTGGATCAGTTTGTGACATATTTGATACTGCCAAAATATTTATCACTCAGCCTAAGTACCTATCAGTGAAAAGGGGAGATGTGGTTTATCACTTTAATACTCAACATAATTTTGTATCCAGCTGTGGCCCTCAAGAAATTTGAAGACTTTTCCTGTGAGAAGGAGGAAGGTTGAAGGGGAAGATATGTGGATGCCATTACAAAGCAACCAGATGTTTACTCTGGCACTTTGCATGAAAGTTAAACAAACATTAAAAATACTGATTGCGTGTGTGTCTTTGGATAAAACTGTTTTTAAGGCTTGCTTTATGATTTATTTGATCTCTTGCAGAGAAGAAAGATTGAGTCGTTTTTAAAAGATTTTAAAAATAAATATGCATCTAATTTTGTTTTGGGAAATGTAATTCCATACATGCATTTTTAGGAAAGGAAAATATGAAAGGGAATATTTATTAACTACTAAGCAGTAAGTGAGTTCTAGTCACTATCCTTGTGCCTTAAATAGCTGGACCTTTCTTCCTCAGGAAGAAATGACATTAGTATCAGGCACTTGCAGAAAAAGGTCTGCTCTAACAAATCAACAGAATAGTATTTGTCCAGAGGCAGAGAGACCTTTCTCTGTGACTTTCTGTCATGTTAAAAATTTTAAAAGAATAGATTTTTCTTTTTTTTTTGGGGGGGGGGGGAAAGAAAGGTTTTTGGAAATCATGTTTTTGTTAGACCCATATAAGCATTATAATCAGAATACCAAGAAAAGCTTGTCTCAATATTTAATATAAACGAAGAATCATGAATACCACATCCCAAGGTATTTTAACAGATCTGAATCTTGCCTTCTGAGGACTTTGGATCCAAAGGTACTTTCATATAGAAGAAAAATAAGTTATTTCAGAGATTTTTTGAAGACTCACATATAATTGAAAAAATATTGATTTGTTGACAGAATTTATCAAGTTTTTAAAAAATATTTTTGAACTGTCTAGACTTGTAGCCATGAAGAGCACTTTGCTTTGCTAAATAATTCATTTGATTTAACTTCTTCCCCAAATTCTGGTTTTCAGTATTTCAAAAAATACTTGGCTTCTCTTTAAGTCACTTCTCTCTGTCTCATACATTTTTCAGCTTATGGAGACCACTATTTTAATGGTTATCTTTTTACAGAGACAGATATATGTATTGTGTGAGACATACCTCGTGGCATGGTCAGCCCATTCTTAATACATGGTAAGTATTAAATTAGTGAATCCTATCTTAGTTATTTCTTATATTCCATACTTCATGCTTTCTCTACTGCTTGAAGCTCCCTCTCCTTTACCTTAAAGTCCAAATATCCACATTCCCTTGTTTAGCTACAAAAAGCCTATCCAGGTTCCACTCTGGCAAAATGGTGCTCTGGCCCACAACTTTTAATGTTTCAACGCACCAGAATTTCCATTCCCATTCCATCCTCATTTCTACTCTTCCTCCACCAAATGTCCCATTTTCTTGATGAAAGTGGAGGTACCTACCAGAATAAATGAATCTCATTAAATAGTTAACTCAGTCACATTAAATTATGGATGATTAATAATGAATCCTTCTTGTGAATTTTTATCTGAAATAAATTTATTTCCAAAATAAATTCTAACTAGACTGAGTATAAAAAGTGTTTTTGGTGGAAAATCATTTTTTCAACAGTCCTTAAAATTAAACTCATAAGATAAATTAATAACTTTTTTAAATTGAAAATTTTCTATTTCATAAAGAGATTTTTAAATGGTTTTTTATTCATCATATATCTCCAAATTATATTTTGACTTCTCACTTGACATTCTTGTGTCTCTTTTATGCTTAGTTAAGTTTTGGGGGAGGTTTTTATGCATTATTTTCTCTGCTTTTTAATTTTATAAACGTATGAATTCTATAAACTTTTCAGTTCATTCAATCTTGTTCAAAGACCACTGGGATCCTTTTTCTATGAGAAAAATTATATAGGTAACAAATCCAATTATCTTAAGCACAGATATTAAAAAGCACGCTGAAGCAGGAGAACCAAGAATTTCCTGAGCCCACATAAACCTGGCATCTAGGAACCAGCACTAGCAGGCTGCTGCTGAGGATGGGGTAAGTGTGTGAAAAGGAGCCCCACGTGAAGCACAGACCTGCAGGGTCTCATGAGAGCTAAAGGTAGAACACTGATGTTGAAGAAAGGCCTCTGGCACCCAAGAAACCACACTAAGCAGAAGGTAATCACAGCCAACCACCGGAAGACTTCTGCTTCTACTTAGAAGTAGAAAACCACAAGAAAATGTTACTTCCACTCTGACAATGAGAAAAAAAAATTAAACCAAACAAAACAGATAATTTGCTTAACCTGATAAAAGCCAACTATTAGCTTTCTAAATTATTTTCAAAAATTGCAGCAAAACAGTGTTTCAAGAAAGGTAGCTAAGAGGAAAAGCATAATATTAAAGTCTTAGGATTGTCAAGCTTCTGACAAAATTCTTTATTTCTAAAAATCTCAAAATGCCTATATATTAATGCAACAATGCTGTTTAATAAATTGATGACATTTCTTGAATGACTGAATCCCTGCCCTTCATTTGGACAGTAAACATTTTTTAGCCTTTTGTGCCTATTATGAGACCATGCTACTGGATACTAACATTTCTTCAACTTCTTACATAAGTGGTGTCAGAATTCCTCCATTATCAGTCAATCAACCTGTCTACAGAGTCTTTTGTCTTCCCTCCAACATTCTCTAAGTTAACTCATAATTCAGTCTGCTAAGTGAGAGCCAGGCTATAGGGAACTGGACAAAAAGGCCACCTTTCTCATCGTTTTCCCTAGCAATGCCCCATGGCAGCTATACTCAAGAGATTCCTATTTAAGTGACTATCACTGCCATGTATTAACAGCCATCCAATGTCAGAGCACATTTTATTCCTGAGCTTTGAGGAAAAAATCAATTGGTGCAGGAAGTAGAATAGAGAAAATAAGGAGAAAGAGAAAAATATAACTGAGGATTTGCACAAATTCAATTTTAAAGATAATATTGAAAGAAGATGTGGTACAAATATGCAATGGAATATTACTCAGCCATAAAAAAGAATGAAATAATGCCATTTGCAGCAACATGGATGGACCTAGAGGTTGTCATACTGAGTGAAGTAAGTCAGACAGAGAAAGACAAATATCATATGATATCTCTTACATGTGGAATCTAAAAAAATGGTACAAATGAACTTATTTACAAAACAGAAATAGACTCACAGATGTAGAAAACAATCTTATGGTTACCAGCGGGGAATGGAGGGGAGGAATAAATTGGAAGATTGGGATTGACATATACACACTACTATATATAAAATAGATAACTAATAAGGACATACTTTGTCGCACAGGGAACTCTACTCAATACTCTGTAATAACCTATATGGGAAAAGAATCTAAGAAAGAGTGGATATATGTATATGTATAACTGATTCACTTTGCTGTACAGCAGAAACACAACATTGTAAATCAACTATACTCCAATAAAAATTTTTTTTAAATGTTAATTTACTTAAAAGTAGTTTAATCAATATTCTACTTCTTCTTCAAAAACAGCTGTAGCATTTAAAGATTTTTAGTTCAAGAAATGCATAAGACATTAACCACTGGGAAAGGGCTCAGGATGGTGGCATAGGAAGATCCTGAACTCACCTCCTCCCACAGACACCACAAATTGACAACTACGTACAGAATAATTCCCTCCAAAAGGGACCTGAGAATTGGATGAACAGAATCTCCACAACAAAGAATAAAAGGACTGGATTGAGATGAGTAGGAGAAATATACAGTCATAACAAGGGAAAAAATCACACCCCATCCACGGCTATCTACAATCGGGAATGATCACAAGGATAGGGTTATTTTCCCTGAGAAGTGAGGGATTTGAGCTCCACATCAGACATCCCAACCCTTAGAAACTGCATAAGAGAGATGAGCTCCCAAAACACGTTGTCTTTGAAAACCAGTGGGGAATATGTCCAGGAAAAGTATAGAACTACAGGGAATGGAAAACCCACTTTTAAAGGACTCATGCACAAACTCATCTGACCTGAAAATCAGTGCAAAAACACTAGATTGAAAGGCACATGGACCATAGGTGAAGGGGACCCACTTACTAATCCTGAAGTGTATGTTGGAGAGGCAGGAACGAGTTGGGTTACTCCTTGAGGATTGAGATACTGGCAGGCACCATTTTGGAGATCTCTATCAATTAGCACCAGTGGGCATGCCCTGTGAATAGCCCAGCTCACCACTGCACTTTGGCCAGGCCTCACAGCGAGTCAAGTGATAAATCTGCCCAGCAGTGCCAGACAGCTACTGTGGCTGGGATCCACAGTCTTCCTGGGGGCCAGCCTTGCCCACCAGCATGCCATAGTAACAGCCACAGCCTCACCACAACAGAAGGGTGCATGCAGGCCACATAAAGGACACCCCTTGAACTCCTGTCCCTGGTGGCCAGCAGGATTGTGCTTCTCAGCTCTATAGGACATCTACATAAGGCCACTCATTCCAGCTAATACTGGAAACAAACAGAATTATACAAAATGTGGAAGCAGAAAAATATTTTCCAATCAAAAGAGCAAGATAAACTTCAGAAAAAGAAGTAAACAAAACATAGATAAGCAATCTATTTAAAAAGGAGTTCAAAATAATGAACATAAAAATGCTTCCTGAACTCAGGAGAAGAATGGATGAATGCAGTGAGAATTTCAACAGAGATAGAAAATATAAAAAAATACCAAACAGAAGTTATAACTGAACTGAAAAATACACAGTGGGGTACAACAACAGATTGGATGAACTAGAAAATACATCAGCAAGCTGAAAGATAAAGCAATGAAATTCACACAGACAGAGCAGCAAAATGAAAAAATAATTTAAAAAGTAAAGATACATTAAGGGATCTTTGGGACAATATCAAGTGGAATGACATTTGTATTACAGGGGACACAGAAAGAGAAGAGAGAGAGGGAGGGATAGAAACATTTGAAATAAAGATTAGTGACTGAAAACTTCCCTAATCTGAAGAAGGAAACAAATATTCAGGTCCAGGAAGTCCAGAGAGTTCGAAATAAGATGAACCCAAAGAGACACATACCAGGACATATTATAGTTAAAATGGTAAAAGTTAAGGATTAAGACAGAATCCTAAGAGCAGCAAGAGAAAAACAACTTGTTACATACATTGAAAACCCAATAAGGCTATCTGCAGATTTTTCAGCAGAAACCTTACAGGCCAGATGGTGGTAGCATAAAATATTTGAAATGCTGAAAGAAAAAACAAACAAACAAAAAACTACCAACCAAGAAATCTCTACGCAGCAAAGTTATCATTCAGAATTGAGGAAAGATTAAGGATTTCCCTGATAAGCAAGGCTAAAGGAGTTCACCACCTCTAAATTAGGACTTCTTTAAGCTGAAAAGAAATGGCTTTTAAATATTCTTTTCATATGTTAGAAAACATGAACGTGAAAATCTCACTGAAAAAGGTAAATATTTTTTAAAGGTAGTGGGTCAAATACTTATAAAGCAAGCATGAAGGTTAAAAGACAAAAGTAGTAAAGTTAACGAAACTACAATAATTAGAGTACATAAAAATGTAAAATATGTCATTAAAAGTATAAAACATTGGAAGGGAATAAGAAGATAAAGCTTGGAATGTGTTCAAATTTAAGCTGCTACCAACTTAAAACAAATTAAATTACTTTCCTTACGTGTTACTTCCCTAATACAAGTTTGCAGGATAATTAGTCCTGTAACTGGCCATGAAAACTGTTCACTGGGAGTTGACGGATTGATTTTCCATTTCCTGCTATGCACCTTATGTCTATAAAAAGAGATGATTTTTTTTTTTTTTTTTTTTTTCGGTATGCGGGCCTGTCACTGTTGTGGCTTCTCCCGTTGCGGAGCACAGGCTCCGGACGTGCAGGCTCGGCGGCCATGGCTCACGCGCCCAGCCACTCCGCAGCATTGTGGGATCTTCCCGGACCGGGGCACGAACCCGTGTACCCTGCATCGGCAGGCGGACTCTCAACCACTGCGCCACCAGGGAAGCCCAAAAGAGATGATTTTTGATAGATCAGGTGACATTGAAGTATCAACTCCATATGATTAGACAACCTAATAGCACTGTTCCCCATTCTTTCCTGTGCCTAGAACTGATTCTGGATTATGGTAAATCCTGAATCAACTTTTTATGAATGGTTGAATGAACAATTAAAGATGAATTCCAAAGTTACTTATGACACCTTTAAGGATTACTCTGTGCTACTGCTGAGTATACACTTGAAGGGTGATCCTGAATCTCCAACTGCTCAAGCAGCCCAGAAGAAGTCCCAGTCACGTACATGTGTGAGAAGGGCCTGTAAGAGCCTGATGAAAGAAACTCATACATGTGAAGAAAATGCTTAATCTTCCTTGACAGGGGATTTGCACATTGAGCTGACAAGTATCTCTCTCCATCTCCTGTATATCTAACATTTTTTTGTTGTAATTTTAAAGGAAAATGCCATACACTTATGCTAATTTTAGAGGAGAGTATCATACACAGGTGACAAGCATGCTGGGATTCTGATGAATTAAAAATATTAAGATACGTAGAATTATGGATGTTATACAGAAGCTAAAAACTTGAGCCCTTACTGCTGCTCACTCTGAAAGTCTAATCAGATGACACTTCTCAGATTATTGATGTATAAAATGAGATCTTGCTACTATAGTTCCTTTTCATGTGTGAAAATGTTCATCATGATTTAGGTTGAAGTGAGTGTCATATACTGTGTAATATGCAATTAAAATAAGATGATGCCATGAATTATCTGAAAATTTTTAGAAGTTCTATTCATGATTTATTCTTTCTCCTTATTTCTCCTGAAGGGATGACATATTGTAGATACAGCATTTTCTACCCCGTTAAAAATAGGCAATGTTTAAGTATCAATATATGAGTGACATCAATTAAAAAATTCAATAGTTTAATTATTAGATATAAATAATGAAATATGGAAGAGAAGATTTTTAAAGGCAAATTTGTTTTATAATGCCTTTAGAAAATGTATGCTTAAAACACAATGAAGAAAAATTATTATGGCAAGACAGCAGTGGCAGAAACATAATATTTGAATCTCTATAAATCTAATGCCTCAAGAAGGTCAACGAATATAGCAAGCAAACAAACTCATAAATTGATCAAATTAGATATTTCTGTTCATCAAAAGATCCTATTAAAAGAGTTAATAGGGAAACAAAAAACAGTGGAAAGTGGATATGTATAGTATATATATCTGAAAAAAAATACTTTTCAGAATATATAAACAGCTTCTGCAAAGCAGTAAGGAAAAGAGCAACAATATAGTAAGTAAAAGCAGAAGACTTGCATAGGAATTTCATGAAAAGAGAATATCCAAATGGCCAAAATGAGTCAAAATAGTGGTTATCTCTGTGGCAGTAGGACAGAGGAAAGCTATCTTCTGAAGTTTTTGGAATATTCTATAGTTGTATTTAGTGAGTTGATAGATTCACAGATTGTGCACTTAAGATTGTAGACCTACCTAAATATCTTATTATACTTAATAAAATAATTAAAAAATAAAAACTTCATTGGAACACAACATCTCATTTACGACAGTGACAAAATTCTACAGCTATAATATAGTGTTCTCTCGAAGAATCTCTGAAGCCAGAACCCTCATATATTGTTCACAGGCATGCAAAATATCATAACCCTTACGGAGAATAATATATCAATAACTAATAAAATCTACCAAATGTAAAATCGATAGCTAGTGGGAAGCAGCCACATAGTACACGGAGATCAGCTCAGTGCTTTGTGACCACCTAGAGGGGTGGGATAGGGAAGGTGGGAGGGACATGCAAGAGGGAGGAGATATGGAGAAATATGTATATGTATAGCTGATTCACTTTGTTATAAAGCAGAAACTAACACACCATTGTAAAGCAATTATTCTCCAATAAAGATGTTAAAAAGAAAAAGGAACCTAAGGCAAGTAGCACTTTATAGAAGGAAACCATTAACTAATATAGATTGATTTATAAGGCTCCTGTTTGTATATTTCAAGGGCTATGGACTGATAAAAAATTTAATCTCTAGTAAATTTTATAAGCTATAAAGGATATTCTACTTAGCTATGTATATTTGAAGGTGTACTACCTCAAAAACACAAAAGGGAATCCATAAATACTTTACCTTAAGAGAAAAGGGGATGTTATAAAATATTTAGAAATCAAAGATATTCATTAAGAAACCAACAATTATTGAATGTCAGGTATTTGGAAGTAATTCCCTTAATATTATTATTAATATTAACTTTAACAAAATTAAAATAGCAAATAATGTTATTTGTGAATAACCAGAATTTTTTGTTTGTTTCATTTTTGAAGAAAATAGCACAGTTGCAGTTAGAGGCATTTCTATTTTAATTAATTACAAGAAAATATATTTTTTTTCTTTTTTAATTAATAGAATTTATTTTCTAGGGCAATTTTAGCTTCACAGCAAAATTGAGTGGAAAGTACAGAGAGTTCTCATGTATTCCCTCTCTGTACATGCACAACCTCCCTCACTATCAACTTTCCTCACCATGGTTGTTTGTTTGTTATAATTGATGAACCTACATTTGCACATCATTTATCACCCAAAGTCCAGAGCTACATTAGGGTTCACCCTTGGTGTTGTACATTCTGTGGGTTTTGAAAATGTATAGTGACATGTACCCACCATTTTAATATCATACAGAATTGTCTCACGGCCCTAAAAATCCTCTATGCTCTGCCTATTCAACCCTCCCTCCCTGCAACCCCTGGAAACTACCAATCTTCTACTGTCCCCATAGTTTTACCTTTTCCAGATTATCATATAGTTGGAATCATACAGTATGAGCCTTTTCAGATTGACTTATTTCAGTTAATAATATGCGTTTAAGTTTCCTCTGTGTCTTTTCATGGCTCGATTGCTCTTGTATTTTTGGTTTGCTTGTTTTGTTTTGTTTTGTTTTAGCAATGAATAATATTTCGTTTTCTGGATACACCAGTTTATCCACTTACCTACTAAGAGACATCTTGGCTGCTTCCATGTTTGGCAATTATGAATAAAGCTGCTGTAAAAAAATTTTTTTTAATCACATAAATTTAATCCAGCTGTCCACTTTTAGAAACCTACCCCAAAACTGCACTGATAAAAATATGAAAAGAAATGTGCATGAAGCCATGCACTGCACACTTTACATAGTAACAAAAGACTGGGGGACAATCTAAATGTCCATCAAGGGAGGACTGAAGAAATGATGCACATCCAATCATTGGAGTACCAACATTCCACAAAAGGAAAAAAGAAATATTTCTATATATACAACCATGAGGAGTGATTTGCAAGATATATTGTAAGTTTTGTTTTGGGTTTAATAAAGCATGGTTAAAAAATATAAATGCCATAGCTTAAGTAAGGGAGACTATACATTTATAGGTGTGTGTATATATATATATATATACACACACATATATACATATATATATGTGTACATATATACATATATATGTATATTATGTATATATACATAAATATATTAATATATAAGAAAAGAAGATACATATAAATTTCCCTTATGGACTAATAAATTTCCCTTATATATTAGTATAAATATATTAATATATAAGAAAAGAAGACTACAGATGTATTTCCCTCACGGACAGAGAACATGATTATCTATATAGAAAATCTTAAAGAATCAACACAAAAAGCTACTAGAATGAATTAACAAGTTGAACAAAGTTGCAGGATACAAGGACAATTTACAAAAAGTAATGTATTACTATATAATAGCAGTGAAGAGTTGGAAAAATGGACATAATCCAAATGTCCCTCAACTGGTGAATGCATTAAAGTAAATAAATGATGGTGCAAATCTATTATGAAATGCCACAAAACAATAAAGAGGAACGTACTACTGATATATACAATAATAAATTAATATCAAATGCATTCTGAGAACTGAAAGAAACCTGCTTCAATAGGCTGCATGTTACATAATTCCATTTCTTTTTTTCTTTTTTCAAAAAAATTTTATCAAAGTACAGTTGATTTACAATGTGTTAATTTCTGCTGTACAGCAAAGTGACTCAGTTACACATATATATATATTCTTTTTCATATTCTTTTCCATTATGGTTTACCACAGGTTATTGAATATAGTTCCCTGTGCTTCCATTTCTATGACATTCTGAAAAAGATAAAATGATAGAGACATAAAACAGACTAGTGGTTGTCAGAGGCTGGGGGAAGTTGTGGGTTTGACTATGCAGCGGCCCGGAGGGACTTATGTGATATCTTGACTGTTGTGACTACACAACTCTATGATTTTGTCAAAACTTGAAAACTGTACACTAAAATGGGAGATTTTCACTATATGTATATTATACATTAACAAAAAATTAAAAAATGATGGGAGGGTAAACTATTAAGTAATGAAAAATAATTATATTCACAGGTAGGATGATGGTAATGGGGTAGAATGGTCAGGGACAGAATATTTTCTCTAAAGACTGCAGATTCTTTCAAAAGATTTAACTTGTTGATTTTTATTTTAGATGTGATTTTAAACCTATGCAAATATTATACATAATTGTAAAACAAAATTAGATTTTAAAAAGCACTTTATAACAATTAATGTAAAATTAAATAAGCCTGTCATAAACTACAATAATAACATAAGGATTTAAAAGAAACAAAACAATCTGCAACAAAAAAACAGTTGTAAACTATTTTCCTAAATCATGTTGTTGATAGTGTTGATAATACTGTTTTTGTTATTCAGAGTCAGCTGTATGTATAATTTGCAATAGAGCAAATGAGTCATTATTTTGCTGTCACTGAGAATCAAGATATTTTACATGATTGAAAGGAATTTTATTTTCAAAGAAAGTATACAGTGGGATTTATCCAGTGTAGAGGTTTTGGTAGGCAGGTGCAACAGGAGGACAACAGTATATTGATGTTAACTATATAAGCAAAAACATAATAATGAATGATAGTACAAGGTTAAGTGTGAATATTTCCTGCTTTAGTCATGGAATTAAGAATTTCTAAGGAGTTCTGTTTCCTCTTAGTTAGAAATAGTACTTAGAGACATCAATTTGGGTGTAGAAGATGCTCACTGCTGTTTTGTTTCTAGGTCTGCTTAGTAGAAAGGGCTAGAAATTGTGTCATTTTAAAATATACAATATATCATGAGTTAATACTGATACTTTTGATTCAAATTCAGGACTACAGGATTATTACTTAGTCTTTATGATGCTGTGGATCCTGCAAAATGAAATAGATGGGCACCTTTCTAAGGTGCTGTGTGATACATATAATAAAAGTTTCTGTAACTGGAATCAGAAACTTGACTCTAGTTATCACAGTGGGACTCTAAGCCTCTCACCTGGTTTCCACATCTAAACCTGTTATTAGAACTACAATCTATTGATTGAGGGAGAGGCTAGGTCAACTGAAGGAAGGCAGCCACAATTTCTGCTACAAATTTTTCCCTCAGTGGATATGTATCCTTTCACCAAAGAGACTATACCTAAGAAAAAGTAAATATCCAGTAAAAACTCATGTTTTCTTATATATTAATTATGAATTATTGTTAATATCTGAAAAAACAAAATAACAAGTGGTCAGAGGGATTATGTAGATTAGATAACATATAGTATTCTTGAGGTGGACACACTTGGCTACCAAATGAATTCTCATATTACTGAGAGATATTTTGGTGGGAAAAGCCATAAAAGCCCCAAGAACTACCACGTGCACCTTCATTTCATTCCCTTATTCCACCAAAAGAGAAAAACAATGCCTACCTAATGCAATGGGGATATGCAGAGATTGATGCACCAACAAATCCTTGAAGGATTCAGGGGTGTTGATTCTTATACCTCGATTTATCTTTCCTTGCATCATGGAAAATTGCAAGGATTTGTCATAGCTTTTGATAAAGAAGCATGTACTACTGAAAACTTAATAAAATGGGAAGGCCAATGGAGCTTGCTATTCCTGATATGACATCTTTACTGGATCAATTGCCCCACCATCAATTGACCTGGCAGATTCTTTTGTTTCTTGATTGTAGTTAGTAAAGGCTATCAGAAGCAATTTGCCTTACAAAATGGAGAAAGCAATTCACTTTCAATGTTCTACCTCTGAATTATTATGTCAGCTTTTCTGGTCCCTGTAATAAAATTTTCCAGAAGAAATTTAATGTCTTGATGTCCTATAAAACATCAAGATTATCCATTAAATAAATGGCATTATATTAATTGGACTGAGTGAAAGTGAGTAGGCAATACCCTAAGGTGCCATATTAAGAGACTTACATGCCAAAGGTAGTTAAATTCTGTGAAAAGTCAAGGTCTTGTCATATCAGTGAAGTTTCTAGTAGCCCACTGGTTTTAAGTATGCTGGGATATCCTCCCTAAAGTAGGACTGGTTGCTGTACCTTGCAGCATCCATCAGTAAGAAGGAATGAGCAATTTGGGGTTTTGGATGTTACTGTATTTAAGCATGCAGCTCAGAAGACCTCTAGTTCTGACTGGAGCCCAAATTAAGAGAGAAATCTGCAGTGAGTAGGGGCTATGGTACAAGATGCCCTGCCACTTGAGTCTTATGTGCCAGGAAACAAATGCAGTTCTTTCTATGCTAAAACTATTCTCCATTTGGGAGTGTCTCCTGGCCTAGTCCCTGGCCCTTATGGAGACTGAATGCCTGACCATGGAAAAAGAGGTAACTATGCAACTTGAACTACAAATCAAGAACCATGTATCTTCTGACCCACCATATTATATAGTTTAGATATGGAAACAGGCAATGCTCTTAACCTCTACACATTTCCACCTCTCTAGAGATTTCTTCTTTATACGACATTTACTACCATGGTACCATTAGAGAATGGTGTCCTAGTCTTACCTTGATATTGTTTGAGATGCCTTATCCTCCAAGGTTTAACATGGTATATCGAATCACAGAGTCCACCTTGGTCTCTTTGTTAGTTCTTGAAAGCCCATATGATCTGAGAGTGGATCTATGTCTGTTGTGCACCTAATGCTGACCAGGTCCTGAAACAACCCCAATGGATTTTTTATTTCAGCCTCCCTGAGATGGAGAGTGCCTACTGCCTAACAGTGTCGGTGACCACAAACCTCATATGCCTCGTACCCCCAGAACTGGAACCCTGGATATCTACATAAATCATTTTAGTCTGTTACATGTCAGCTGGTGAGAGGGAGAAGGCCAAAACAACCTGCCTATTTCTACTGATTGCTAGACTTTCATTTCTCCTGCCTCTATCTATGACATGCAGTCTGTAGTCTGTACTATGTGACTTATTGAGCACATGCGTGCATGAGTGCATGGGCACACACACACACACACACACACACACACACACACACACACCCCAACAGTAGGATACTGGCATGAAATAATCAGGAAGTCATATCCTGACCTTTGTGTGTGCAGAGGTGGAGACTGAAAGGAGAGGTCCTACCTGTAATATTTCTTCACAGGAAGCACCATGACAGCTGTATTTCTGGCCAATGGAGAAGAATCTATATTAGTTTCAATCCTCAACAAGGGAATCCCACTTTCCACAAAAGGGAGTAAGAGCTAACTCTCTCAATGAACAGAATGTTGATTAAAATAGAGAATGCAAATAAGAAAGCAAGAAGAAAGCCAAACCTGTTTGTTGTGGGAGAAGAAGGAAAGAGGAGAGATGAAAAAGCTTTTCCTAGTTCATGACTAAGGTAGAAAGCATTTTGCAAAATTCTTCAGAGTTATTTTCTATTCATATAAATTGCTGAATACTGATTATATATAGACTACCAGTTAAATGAGGTATATTGATGTCATCTTCCTCCCCCAAACATAGGAAATGATGGAAAGAAAAAAAAAAAGGAACTTTAATATATTAACCTGAAAGGATGACAAGAATGGGGGCAAGGAACAACAGTGGATGAAAATTCTCAACCAAGTTTTAGAAAGAAGACGGAAAAGTGATAACTGACCACACCGTTGAGAAAGTTAAATCTATGTGCCTACAGAGGCAAGCACCTTCAAGAAGTGAGCTGACAAGCTCTGCAGATCAGCTGAGGGTCTCAGAGCTTGTTGGCGTTGTAGAGAGGTGACAAGCAGGGTTTGGATGAGTGTCTGTGTATGGTGTATTTGTCCCTCCAGGACCCTTCCCTCCTACATGAGATGCATGAGATGACTGCTACTCATCGTCAATGCTGCACAAAACAGTAAAGCAAATGAAGCAAAGAGACTTGAGGTCCCCAAGCACAGGGGAAGGAAGAAGGGAGACAGGGACAGAAAAAAAAAAAAGGAATTTTATGAGGGCGTTCATTAGGAACTGTGGACCCTCAGCAACCTCTCCCACTATTTTCAAGGGAGACCACCTTCCAGGCAAAATACAATCCTATCACAGCCAACCAGGCAAGAGATAGAAGACTTTCACCCTAGAGAAATTAAATGACCCAGAGAAAAGATCTTCAAACTAAAAAGATCTTCTAGCATTCATGTTTGAATGTTTGGGTAACATGTGAAGTGGTACCCCAAATTTTCAATTTAATACTACTTTCTTAACATATCTGATCTATGACACTCAACCCATGATCTCCAGAAGGGCACACTGACAATGCAGTTTCTGTGTACTTCGCATTTGCTTTGCCCTACAGCACCAGCACACTCTTGTTCTAAATAGGTCCCAATAAATATTTTCTGAGTCTATTAACAAATCCAGCCATATACTTGCCAAATCTCAGTTATCAAAAATCTCAAAGTGCATGAAGAAACTTTTGTAAGTCAGCTAACGTTCCCTGGGCACGATAACTTCTAAACAGAATTTTCTATCATATTTCTGTACGATGTCAACATAGAAGTGAACAAACCCACTTGGAACTTCAGAGGACTTATATTTTTGCTTCAGTGAAGCTAAACCAAATTATTTAACAGCTTAAAGTCAATCTCCCACCTTTTCAAAAGTTCAGCATCAGCATTCATGAAAGGTTTTAATGGAGTTTCAGACTAGGAACCAAAAAAGACACTGGTAGTCAACTGTGTATCCATGGAAATAGGAAATGAGTAGACTTTTGATAAGATTATGCCATCTTTGGGATAGGTCATAATGACACCTGGTGAAAGGAAATGCAGGACAGAAAAGGGCCTGAAGCAAGTCCATACATGTTACACTTAACTCAGCTCCATCGCTCTCATTTGTCATTGGCACTGTAGTTTTCAACCCTCAGCACCTAAGAAAATGTTTAGTTGTTTCTAAAATTCAATGAGAGCTCTGGCTTTCATGGAAAATTTTTTGATATGTCACTTCCTATTTACCGGAAAGGGTTATGGAAAACTTACTGAATTAATTTCTTGGTTATAGTTAATGTTCTAATTTTTAGAATAAATCACTGTGCTGCTTCTCACTGATCTCTTTAGTAAAGCAGCCATCCTTTTAAAGTTTCTCAGTTTTATATACTGCCTCATTGACTCCCATGAGAATGAAATAATATAATGTGTATAAAGTGTTTAGCACAATAGCTGACATGAGTAAATGCACATTAATGGGTAGCTGTTTAGGTTGTTATGTCATTATTGTTATTAACTTGCAATTTCATGAACTTTCCATTTAATATCTTTTAAAAAAACACAAGTATTTTCTTCTACATCTGGTTAACGTTTAAGTCATATATAGAATCATAATAATCAAATGTTATTCCTTATTTTTGACATGATCTTTTTTCTTCTCTATTCTTTTCTTTTTGAGAGTAAATATAAAGTCATGAAGACTCAGGGTTAAATAATAACAGTTTTGAGAATCCTCATTTCCTCAGTTATATTAGCTTTTAAAGTAAAGTCAAGTAAAGGGTGAATGCCAGTTCTGCTTTGTTGTCTTTGAAAAATGTCTATCAAGAAGAATCTCTGTTCCCTTTATTCCTTACAAACTGATAGAGAAAAATGTATACTTTCTATTATTCAAATGTATCCATTTTTGACTTAAATATCTGCTCATTAAGCAGCCTTAACTGTAACTCCAAGAATATTTATTTGCTCTTTTGCTGAATTCAATTTCTTTTATAGAACTAAACATATTAAATTTCCCCTCTTTTGTAATTAGAGTTACAAACATCCAGTGTACCTTAAACACATCCCTTTACGTCTACCTTCCTGGTATCCCTTCATGTTTGCATTTGTGCTTGATTTTTCACATTTTAACGAAGTTTAATCAACATGTGTATTAATTTATTCCACGATGGCTCTTGCAGACACCATATTGAATTTCGGTTCTGCCTTGCTCTCGTCTAGTATTCTTGAGATGCATGTGCAATGAAAAAAAGTGATTAATTTAAAACTTAGTTAAATCTGAAAAACAACCAATGATAACCAGTCTCTCCTTTTCAAGACCTTCTCAGACTCATAGACTGAATGTAATAATATATGTATCTACCACACACACACACACACACACACACACACACACACACACACACACAAGAAGGGAGCAAGAGACAGGGAGAGGGCTTATTTATAACATGTACCAATGTATATTGGTGACCAATTAAATTTGAAAATTAAACAAAACACATACATTAAAATATCAGTAGAAAATTCAGTGAAGACTTTTCCATAATTTGAAAGTAAGGAGGTAATTGCTAAGCTTGACATCCACGCCAATAGTTAGAAAGGAAAAGACTGACATAACGGATTGCATGAGTATTTAAAATGTCTTTAGGGAAAAGAAACATGAATAAAATTAAAACAGGTTATATACCAGGATAATATTGAATCTCATGTGACAATTTTTTTTAAAGGGCATTGCTGTTCTTAAAGCAAACACAGCTTTTACAGGAAAAAAAAGACAAAAATTCTTAACAAGAAATGAGCAAAGAGAATGAAAATGAATAGGCATTTTGCCAAGAAAAAATACAAATGCCTTCTGCCAAATAAACACTATTAAAGCAAAACAATGCAGAATAAAAATATCATGAAAGATTTGGTTTGTGTTTTCAGATTTACAAATCTTAAGAATGTCATTAACGCTCAGAATTGGCAAGCTTTTTGAGGAAATGTATTGGTAAATCTTCAAATTATTAAAATGTTTTTGGAGAACAATCTGGTAGTAAGTATCAAAATTTTAAATGTATCTACTCTTTGACTCAGCAATTCTACTTTAAAAATAGATCTCAGGGCTTCCCTGGTGGCGCAATGGTTCAGAGTCCGCCTGCTGATGCAGGGGACACGGGTTCGCACCCTGGTCCGGGAAGATCCCACATGCCGCAGAGTGGCTGGGCCCGCGAGCCATGGCTGCTGAGCCTGCGCGTCCGGAGCCTGTGCTCCGCAACGGGAGAGGCCACAAGAGTGAGAGGCCCGCGTATCACCAAAAAAAAAAAAAAAAAAATAGATCTCAGAAAAATATATTGGTGTATGCAGATGAAGAAGAAATGCGTTCATCTAATTTCTTTAAATAACAAAATTATAAAGCTTGTTTTCTAGTAAATTTTTCATGAAGGGCTCATGGAAGTGATATTCCCTGAGTTTTCAATGTTGAAAATAATTTTTGTGTGCCCTTTATACCTAAAAGTCAGTTTTGCTGGATATAACATTTTTAGTTCCTTTTATTCTTTCCCCTTGAACAGTCTAAAATTTTAATCCAATTTCTTGGATACCAATGCTACTACCAAGATATATAATAATAATATAATTTTCTTTCTCTGTTCTTTGCTGAGATAGCCAAAAACTATTTTTTTCTTTTTTTTGTTACTGTTCCAATATTTAAAAATGAAATCATTTTTGGTAATGACCTGTATGTCTTATATTATAGAATATTATTATTATATTATAGAATATGATATGCCAGTTTAAAAGAGTAAAAACAGGACAAATTTATGGCATTTGGTATTTCTATTTCTACCTTGGTGATATAAAATCAGATTTAAAGTTCTGTTTTAGATTCCCATTTTTAAAAATTCTCAGTACTTGCTATGGAGGTTAATTATAGAAGCAATTCCAATGTAAAGTTCTGCTCTGGGGGGAAATGACATCAAATATCTCTTTTTAAATTTCCTATAGACCAACTTGTGAACCTGTTTATAGGTGCATGTGTGAAATGGGAAGGTCAGTGTTGTTTCTGAATCAGAAACAAATAATATTTAATAGTAATTGAACATATTAATTTATGATATAGCTAATAGAGCTTATTTTATTTTCAAAATACACTAAATAGTTTTTTTTTCCCCCACAAAGAATAACTAGCAGTAAATTTTTACAGACAAAAGACTTTGACTTTTTCTAGGACTTTATTTCCGTCTGGGATCTCTCTGTGTGGAAAACCAAAGGATAGTGAGAACCTAATTTTGACCAAATGGTATGCCAGGTTACAAAAGTTTCTGTTGAACATCCAGAGTTCCTCAGAAAATGAAAAATATATATTAACAGCGTAATGATCACTTTGGTAAATACAGTGTAATGTAAGATCACTACAAAAAGAGAAAAAGAAACTCTATAGTTATTGTCAGCACCCCGTGTGGACCTCTCCTTGTTGGCATCTTACACTTAACAAGTGCAAAACTGTGTTCCTAAAAGTCAGCTCATCCTGATTCTACTCTTCCTCATCTCAGTTCAGGACAATTCCACTTTAAAAAAAAATTTCCAACACTTTATTTTGAAAACTTGTCAAGCCTAGATAACATCCACTAGAATAGTACATTAACATCCATATTCCCATACAACATTTGCTTTAGCTGTCTGTTTATAAAAGTATTTTTTTAAAATTGGGGTATAGTCGCTTTACAATGTTGTGTTAGTTTCTGCTGTACAATCAACTATATGTATACATATATCCCCTCTTTTGTGGATTTCCTTCCAATTTAGGTCACCGAAGAGCACTGAGTAGAGTTCCCTGTGCTACACAGCAGGTTCTCATTAGTTATCTGTTTTCTACATAGTAGTGTATATATGTCAATCCCAATCTCCCAATTCATCCAACCCCCTTTTCCCCCCTTGGTGTCCATATGTTTGTTTTCTATGTCTGTCTCTTTTACTGCTTTGCAAATAGGTTAATCTGTACCATTTTTTCTAGATTCCACTTATGTGCGTTAATATATATTTGTTTTTCTCTTTCTGACTTACTTCACTCTGTATAACAGATTCTAGGTCCATCCACATATCTACAAATGACCAAATTTCGTTCCTTTTTATGGCTGAGCAATATTCCATTGAATATATGTACCACATCTTCTTTATCCATTTGTCTGTCGATGGACATTTAGGTTGCTTCCACGTCCTGGGTATTGTAAATAGTGCTGCCATGAACATTGGGGTATATGTGTCTTTTTGAATTATGGTTTTCTCAAGGTATATGCCCAGTAGTAGGATTGCTGGGTCATATGATAGTTCTATTTTTCATTTTTTAAGGAACCTTCATATTGTTTTCCATAGTGGCTCTATCAATTAACATTCCTACCAACAGTGCAAGAGGGTTCCCTTTCTCCACACCCTCTCCAGCATTTATCGTTTCTAGATTTTTTGATGATGTCGATTCTGACTGGTATGAGGTGATACCTCATTGTAGCTTTGATTTGCATTTCTCTAATAATTAGTGATGTTGAGCATCTTTTCATGTGCTCCTTAGCTATCTGTATATCTTCTTTGAAGAAGTGTCTATTTAGGTCTCCCACCCATTTTCTGCTTGGGTTGTTGTTTTTCAGATATTGAGCTGCACGAGCTATTTGTACATTTTGGAGATTAATCCCTTGTCAGTTGTTTTGTTTGCAAATATTTTCTCCCTGGTGGCGCAGTGGTTGAGAGTCCACCTGCCAATGCAGGGGACACAGGTTCGTGCCCTGGTCTGGGAAGATTCCATATGCCGCGGAGCAGCTGGGCCCATGAGCCATGGCCGCTGAGCCTGTGCGTCTGGAGCCTGTGCTCCGCAACGGGAGGGGCCACAACAGTGAGAGGCCTGCGTACCGCAAAAAAAAAAAAAAAAAAAAAAAATTTTCTCCCATTTTGAGAGTTGTCTTTCCATCTCATTTATGGTTTTCTTTGCTCTGCAAAAGTTTTTAAGTTCAATTAGGTCCCATTTGTTTATTTTTGTTTTTATTTTCATTACTCCAGGAGGTGGGTCAAAGAAGATCTTGCTGTGATCTATGCCAAAGAGTTTTCTTCCCATGTTTTCCTCTAAGAGTTTTATAGTGTCCAGTCTTAAATTTAGGTCTTTAATCCATTTTGAGTTTTTTATTGTGTATGGTGTTAGGGAGTGTTCTAGTTTTATTCTTTTACATGTAGCTATGCAGTTTTCCCAGCACAATTTAGAAGAGACTGTCTTTTCTCCATTGTATATTCTTGTCTCCTTTGTCATGGATTAGGTGACCATAGGTAAGTGGGTTTATCTCTGGGCTTTCTATCCAGTTCTATTGATCTATATTTCTGTTTTTGTGCCAGTACCATACTGTCTTGATTATTGTAGCTTTGTAGTATAGTCTTAAGTCAGGGAGTCTGATTCCTCCAGCTCTGTTGTTCTTTAAGATTGTTTTGGTTATTCAGGGTCTTTTGTGTTTCCACACAAATTGTGAAATTTTTTTGTTCTAATTCTGTGAAAAATGCCATTGGTAATTTGATAGGGATTACACTGAATCTGTAGATTGCTTTGGGTAGTATAGTCATCTGCACAATATTGATTCTTCCAGTCCAAGAACATGGTATATCTCTCCATCTCTTTGTGTCATCTGTGATTTCTTTCATCAGTGTCTCATAGTTTTCTGAGTATAGGTCTTTTACTTCCTTAGGCAGGTTTATTCCTAGGTATTTTATTCTTTTTGTTGCAAGGGTAAATGGGACTGTTTCCTTAATTTCTCTTTCTGATCTTTCATTGTTAGTGTATAGGAATGCAAGAGATTTCTGTGCATTAATTTTGTATCCTGCAGATTTATTAAATTCATTTATTACTTCTATTAGTTTTCTGGTGGCATCTTTAGGATATTCTATGTATAATATTACGCCATCTGTAAACAGTGACAGTTTTACTTCTTCTTTTCCAATTTGTATTCCTCTTATTTCTTTTTCTTCTCTGATGCCATGGCTAGGAATTCCAAAACTATGTTGAATAATAATGGTGAGAGTGGACATCCTTGTTTTCTTCCTAGTCTTAGAGGAAATTATTTTAGTTTTTCACCATTGAGAATGATGTTTGCTGTGGGTTTGTCATATATGGTCTTCATTATGGTGAGGTAGGTTCCCTCTATGCCCACTTTCTGGACAATTTTTATCATAAATGGATGTTGAATTTTGTCAAAAGCTTTTTCTGCATCTATTGAGATGATCATATGGTTTTCATTATTCAGTTTGTTAATATGGTGTATCACATTACTCAATTTGTGTGTAGTGAAGAATCCTTGCATCCCTGGGATAAATCCCACTTGATCATGGTGTATGATCCTTTTAACATGTTGTTGGATTCTGTTTGCTAGTATTTTGTGGAGGACTTTTGCATCTATGTTCATCAGTAATATTGGTCTCTAATTTTCTTTTTTTTTGTGATATCTTTGTCTAATTTTGGTATCAGGGTGATGGTGGCATCACAGAATGAGCTTGGGAGTGTTCCTCCCTCTGCTATTTTTTGGAAGAATTTGAGAAGGATGGGTGTTAGCTCTTCTCTAAATGTTTGATAGATTTCGCCTGGTCCTGGACTTTTGTTTGTTGGAAGATTTTTAATCACTTTCAATTTCATTACTTGTGATTAGTCTGTTCGTATTTTCTATTTCTTCCTGTTTCAGTCTTGGAAGGTTGTACCTGTCCAGGAATTTGTCCATTTATTCCAGCTAGTCCGTTTTATTGGCATATAGTTGCTTGTAGTAGTCTCTTACAATCCTTTGTATTTCTTCAATGTCAGTTGTAATTTCTCCTGTTTCATTTCTAATTTTATTGACTTGAGTCCCCTCCCTTTTTTCTTGATGAGTCTGGCTAAAGGTTTATCAATTTTGTTTATCTTCTCAAATAACCACTTTTAGTTTCATTGATTTTTGTTATTGTTTTCTTCATTTCTATTTTATTTATTTCTGCTCTGATTTTTATGATTTCTTTCCTTCTATAACTTGGGTTTTGTTTGCTCTTCTTTCACTAGTTGATTTAGGTGTAACGTTATGTTGTTTATTTGAGATTTTTCTTGTTTCTTAAGATAGGATTGTATTGCTATAAACTTCCGTCTTAGAACTGCTTTTGCTGCATCCCATAGGTTTTGGGTTCTCATGTTTTTGTTGTCATTTGTTTCTAGGTATTTTTTTATTTCCTCTTTGATTTCTTCAGTGATCTCTTGGTTATTTAGTAGCGTATTGCTAAGCCTCCATGTGTTTGTGTTTTTTATAGTTATTTTCCCTGTAATTGATTTCTAATCTCATAGCATTGTGGTCAGAAAAGATGCTTGATATGATTTCAATTTTCTTAAATTTACTGAGGCTTGCCTTGTGACCCAAGATGTGATCTATGCTGGAGAATGTTCCATGTGCACTTGAGAAGAAAGTGAATTCTGCTGCTTTCTGATGGAATATCCTATAAATATCAATTAAGTCTATCTGGTCTACTGTGTCATTTAAAGCTTGTGTTTCCATATTAATTTTCTGTCTGGATGATCTTTCCAATGGTGTAAGTGGGGAGTTAAAAATCCCCCTCTATTATTGCGTTACTGTTGATTTACCCTTTTATAGCTGTTAGCATTTGCCTTATGTATTAAGGTGCTCCTACGTTGGGTGCATAAATATTTATATTTGTTATATGTTCTTCTTGGATTGATCCCTTGATCATTAGGTAGTGAGTGTCCTTCCTCGTCTCCTGTAACAGTCTTTATTTTACAGTCTATTTTGTCTGATATGAGTATTGCTACTCCAACTTTCTTTTGATTTCCATCTGCATGGAATATCTTTTTCCATCACCTCATTTTCAGTATGAATGTGTCCCTAGGTCTGAAGTGGGTCTCTTGTAGACAACATATATATGGGTCTTGTTTTGTATACATTCAGCCAGTCTGTGTCTTTTGGTTGGAGACTTTAATCCATTTACAGTTAAGGTAATTATCAATATGTATGTTCCTATTACCATTTTCTTAATTTCTTTGGGTTTGTTTGTGTAGATCTTTCTCTTCTTTTGTGTTTTCCACCTAGAGAAGTTCCTTTAGCATTTGTGGTAAAGCTGGTTTGTTGGTGCTGAATTCTCTTAGCTTTTGCTTGTCTGTAAAGCTTTTGATTTCTCCATCGAATCTGAATGAGATCCTTGCTGGATAGAGTAATGTTGGTTGTAGGTTTTTTCCCTTTCAATATATCTTGCCACTTCCTCTGGCCTGCAGAGTTTATGCTGAAAAATCAGCTGATAACCTATGGGGGTTATCCCTGTAGGGATTCCCTTGTATGTTATTTATTGCTTTTCCCTTGTTGCTTTTAATATTTTTTCTTTGAATTTTTTTGTTAGTTCGAATAACATGTGTCTTGGCATATTTCTCCTTCGGTTTACCCTGTATGGGACTCTCTGTGCTTCCTGGATTTGGGTGGCTATTTCCTTTCCCATGTTAAGAAGTTTTCAACGATAATCTCTTCAAAATTTTTTCTCAGATCCTTTCTCTGTCTCTTCTTCTTCTGAGATCCCTATATTTCAAATGTTGGTGTGTTTAATGTTGTCCCAGAGGTCTCTTAGACTATCCACATTTCTTTTCATTTTTTTTTTTCCTTTTTTCTTTATTCTGCTCCTTGGCAGTTTTTCCAGTATTTCCACCATTCTAATTTCCAGCTCACTTCTTTGTTCTTCTGCACCAGTTATTTGCTATTGCTTCCTTCTAGTGTATTTTTCACTTCAGTTATTTTGTTGTTCATCATTGTTTGTTTGTGCTTTAGTTCTCCTAGTTCCCTGTTAGACATTTCTTTTATTTCTTCTATTTGTGCCTCCATTCTATTTCTGAGATTTTGGATCATCTTTACTATCATTACTCTGAATTCTTTTCCAGTTAGGTTGCCTATTTCCTCTTCATGTATTTGGTGTTGTAGGTTTTTACCTTGCTCCTTTGTCTGTAACATATTTTTTTGTCATCTCATTTTTTTTGATGGGTGGGGCTGTATTCCTGTCTTGCTGGTTGTTTGGCCTGAGGCATCCAGCACTGGAGTTTGCAGACAGTTGGGTGGGGCCAGGTTTTTGTGCCAAGATGAGGACCTCTGGGAGAGCTCACACTAATTAATATTCCCTGGGGCCCGAAGTTTCTGTTAGTCCAGTGTCTTGGACTCGGTGCTCCTACCACAGGAGCTCAGGCCTGAGCCCCAGCCTGGGAACCAAGACCCCACAAAATGTGCAGTACGGTGAAAAAAAAAAAGAAGACCACAAACAAAAAAGAGCAGAACTATAACAAATAAAATAAAATTAGGAAAATAAAAATGAAACAGCAACAAGCAAAACAGAACCACACCAGCAAAATAAATAATAAAAAATAAAATTAAAAGAATAAAAAATAAGGAAAAAAATAAGAAAATAAAAAAATAAAACATTCCCCAGTGCCTCTGCTATCGGTGTCCTTGCCCCCATGGTGAGCTATAGCCAATCCCTGCCTCCTCAGTAGGCACTCCAAGACCTCTAGGTAGGTCTGTGGACCAGCTGTGTCAGCCCCACCTCTGCATGTGTTTCTCTCACCAGCATCTGCTCCTGAAGCTGGCCCAGAGCACACATGGCCACACAGGCCAACTGGGGCACAGGCCTCCACAGGTGTGCCCACAGGGGCTGCTGCAGCCAGAGGAGGCCTTGGAGGGGTGTGGCGCTCAGCCTGTCAGGACCCATGCAGCCAGAGGAGGTTCTGGCGTAGGCAGGGCTCAGGCCAGGACCCACACTGCTGGGAGGGCTTTGTAGAGGAGGGGAGCTCCACTTTTTAACTCTTCACCCCTTTATCCACACTACTCTTTCTCTGAAACTAAATATCTTGTTCATAAGTAGATTCTAACTTCAAGATATATCTTGGGACAACTGTGGCCATCTCCCTACACAGCTGCCACATGGTGAGGGACTTCCTCCCATCTGATCTGCATTACTGCAGTAGCCCCCTCACTGTTCTCCCTGTTTCTGCCCTTGTCACCCTACAGCCTATTTTCATTGAAACAGCCAGATATACCCTGTTAAAACATACTCAGACCTTTTCATGTTTCTCTTCAAATTTCTCAAAATGCTTCCTTCTCACTTGTTCTGACTAGAAGCCCAAGTTCCAATCTTGAAGTGCAAAGTCCTACATGACTGCTTCCCCCTTACCTCTCTGAACTCATTTCTAGTAACTCTGCTGCTGCCTCAGTGTTTTCCAGCTACCCTGGCCTCCTTGCTATTTCTGAAAGTCCTTGGACACACACGTACCTTATGACCTTTCCACTTGCCCTATCCCCTCTGTTGAGAATGCTTCTCTTCTGGATGAGGGAATGTGACTCTTCTCTTTTTTCATAACTTTCCTCAGTTGATACCTTCCTAGAGAGCTCTTTCACATCACATCGAAAATTTCTCTGCTCAACTCCTGCACTCCCAGGATATCCTCCTGCTTTTTAGATTTCTCCTTAGAACTTCTAAATCTAATACACTATATGTTTTAGTTACTTAATTCATATGTTGTCTGCCTCTCCTGTTAGAAGTTAAGACATAAACACTGGGTTTTTTTCTGTTTTGCTCAGTGCTCTATCACGAGTGCCTACAACAGCGCCTGGCATTAGGGACCCACACTGCACAACCCCATCCTCATTGCATTCCATGTAAGCAGGACTTTCTGGAGAGTAACTGAACAGCAAGGTACTTGTCTCCCTGGAATTATCCAAATGGTGACCTCGTCTCTTATCCACTAAGCATAAAACAAATGTTTAAGAAATAAATGACTATATAAACCAGTAATCACACTACCATAGGTAAGGAGTCTTGGGAATTTGCAGGGGTTTTTTTTTCTTTTTTTTAAAAAGACTCGCTGCTAGGCAAAACTATGGCAACAGTAAAAAGATCACTGGTAGCCAGAGGTGGTGGAGGCAAGGATGGGTAGGGATAAAGAGAAAGAGCACACAGGACTTTTAGGGCAGTGAAAAGACTCTGTATGATACTATAATGATAGATATACATCACTATACTTGTCCAAACCCTAGAATGTAAAACACCAAGAGTGAACCCTAATGTAAACTATGGACTTTGGGTGATTATGATGTGCCCAGGTAGTTTCACCAGCTGTCATAAATGTACCACCCTGGTGGGGGATGTTGATAGTGGGGGAGGCAGTGCATGTGTGGGAGCAGAGACAATATGAGAAAGCTCTGTACTTTCCTTCCAATTTTGTGATAAACCTAAAACTGCTCTAAAAATAGAGTAAAAAAAAAAATCCTTGCTGCCAAATTAATCCATGTTTATTCAATTACAATCATTGAAACTATCTTTTTAAAATATCATTAATTCCTTGTTGGCTTAAATGTGGAAAATACCTAAAGAAATATTTTCCAAAATTCAGAATTCAGACAACATTTTCAGGCTGGGATTGTCTTTTTGATTTAGGTAACCACCCAGTTTCTATATTTTTCTCCTGATTGAAAACAGCCAGGAATCTGAAGCAATTAATTCTGTTTTATTCCTCCTCATTTAGCAAACATTTATTGAGTACTTGATAGGTTCCAGGTGTGGTACTAGATATCTCAATGCTTGTAATTTAAATTAAATACTGACAAAAGCTATATAATCTTGTTATCTGGTACCAAAACTATGAATTATCAGAAAGATTGTTCAGGCAATTCATGAAAAACTATAATGCACATATCCTGAGAATTAAATTTATTTTCCTTTTCCTGAGGATCAGTAATGATTGCCATGTCCAAAGATGTCCTTGCTGGCAATGAATATGATATCAACACTAATAAAATAAAGAGCAAACACACCCTTACTAAATATATTTAACAGTTTTTATATTTTGAATACAAGTCCATGTTTGGTTTTGAAAATACAGATAGATTTTTTTTTTTTTTTTTTTTGCGGTACATGGGCCTCTCACTGTTGTGGCCTCTCCTGTTGCGGAGCACAGGCTCCGGACGCGCAGGCTCAGCGGCCATGCCTCGCGGGCCTAGCCACTCTGCGGCATGTGGGACCTTCCCGGACCAGGGCACGAACCCGTGTCCCCTGCATCGGCGGGCAGACTCTCAACCACTGCGCCACCAGGGAAGCCCCAGATAGATATTTGAGGGAAAAAATATGAGGTTTTGGTTTTGCATTTGGTTTCCAATTTTAACCTCAGGGAAACTTACTTTTAAACTAATGATTACTAAAAAAAAAAAAAAAAAAAAAAAAAATATTTGTTTGTATTGAAAATTTCTCTTCTTTTGCTGAAGTTATGTTATGCTGTGTATCATTTTTTCAACTCATATCTCAGATGTAAAAAATCTTCATCAAAAGGAATCATATAAAGCAAGTAATTCTGAGGCTGTAAGTATAAAGCAGGCAACTGAGGGGCTATAAGTACCCCAGTTCAAACGATCATCAAACCACAAATTTGTATTTGCGTCCCCACCAATTCCAAGGTTGGGTTTGGGTTTCTAATAAACGTTATCAGTATTTAGTATAATACAGTGGTACACTTAACTTGCTGAATTTCTTTTTCCTTGGGTTATATCAGTTTGTTTTCTGAAATTCAACCCTAGATAAAGTAGCAATCTTTACACTTAATTCATTGTTTTTATTGTGGTAGTTCATTTGCTTGTTTCAAAAATGTCTTAAACTGCTATATATTTAAAAAAGAAACATAAAAATGAATTATGAATATTTAAGTATATTGTATATCATTTTAAATTACCACTCCAAGGTCATTACAAACAAGAAGAACAAAGGTAAGGAAAGCTGGAAGTCACTCCCTCCATCAAATGATCATTGCTTCACCGACAACTGAAATTTTAAGTGAAATATGCAGTTACAAGATGCTAGAACAGCTGTCTCATGTGGAATATGATTGACCTTGTTCATGATTTTCCAAGGGAAAATAATTTATAGGTGCACTATTTTTATTTTTATTTTCTTTTAGGTTTCTGTACTACAAAAGAACTGATGCACCTATCTTCAAAGGAAAGAACCAAAAAGACTCAACGACAAGCGTGCAACACAGGGGGCACTATGAGATTAGGCTTTTCACATTCAAGACCATGTATCATACAGTTTCCAACTGTGAGATGGATTTACTGCACAGCCCCAGACTTCAGGCCACCTGGATATGAAAGAACTGTCCATCTTCAGATTAATCATTTCTTGGTCGGGAAAAGTTCTTTTCCTGAGCGTGTTTGGAGGGTCATTATTAAATCCTATAGGCTGTAAAAGACATTAGCTGCACTAGATGAGTTCTTTCTAAAGTTGCACTTTATCCACTGACCAATTTGGTTCATACCATCCCACAAACAGTTCTCCTGAGAACAACAGTTTTTATTCAGATGAATCAATTTCCAGTGAAGGGGTCCTGATATTATCAGGGAGATGACCCAGGGGCCATAATCCCAATTGGCCACATCAAGTGTCACAAGAATATAGCAATGTGGACTGTATGTGCTAAGCACTGGTCAGTCACAAACACATAAAAAAATATTTTAAAAAAAGATTCTAAACATACCCCAAGTTTGAGGTGCAAAGTTAGAGAGTGAGAATCTCCCCAAAGCTTTCATCTTCTTTTGTCTGAAAACAAATAAGAGCTCCTCTCTACCTAACGGCATTCATTATGTCTTGTGTTAGAAACATTGTTGGATATTCTAATAAGATATTTTAAAATCATTTAATGAAACTTCAGTGTTTTGTGATGGAATTGGTGTTCCCGAGAGTACTATATCTAGGAGAAGGAATTCAACATCATGTGAAAGGGAACGAAAGACTAAAATCTCCTTCCCTATCAGTATGTCTCTTGCGTCTTAAAAGAATCCTCAAGGGTTTGGTTCTGGTAGAGATGGAAGTACAGTTATGTCTTTCTGGTCACAAGGAAAACTTGTTCTCTGCTTTCAGGAGTTTATTTTCCCCCAAAGTTAATCAGGACCAGTCATGTCACTCACTGCCTGATATCTTTGAAGACCATCATTCTGTCTTCTCTGATTCCTTCATCTTTAGATGTTCATGTCTCTCTACCTCAAAAGACAGTGGGCTGGTCCCAAAGACTGAGCCCTGACACTCTTACTATCAAATGCACTCATACAGTGTTTAACTATCACTCTCCCTTCCCTTTCAGTGAAATCTCGTAAGATATCTAGATTTCCACTATCTTGAGAAAGAAAAAGCGCTGCAACACAACTAAGGTGAAGACCAGCGGTTTCCAGTGTCCCTCTCAGTCCATCAAATACATGTGGTGACAGTGAATGGCTACACTATTTCCACTGGCTTTGTTCTCTCTAGACCTGGCTGATATTTACAGATGACGCATTGTCTTGAGGTGTAATTTTCTGAACTCTTGCTAGGACTCATCACTGGATACTATTCCCATGCAAATCGCTTGACTTTGGAAAATGTTCTTGTATTTTCAGTGGTCACTTGTGACCTTATCCCTAGCTGTTAGTAAACTGGTCTTCCTATCTATCTTCTTGCTTCTGGGGTTCTACTGTCCTTCCAGTGCCCACATCAGTTCCAAGGAAGATGCTCACACATCCCTTGCCCTGACAGCCTTGGAGAAGAGGACAATTCTAACGCAGCCCCCTGCACGCTACACACACTGCCTACTTTAGCTTTCTCTGGAATAAGCTTGGTCCCAGACCTCTGGGTCTTCCAGCAGCAGCAGAGAACATATCTCAAGCTCTTTGAGTCTTCCAAAAGAAGAGTCCATCACTAGGCTTGAGGTATTCAAGATAGGATTCTTCTTCCTCCCCCTACCTAATTCTAAAATATTCCTTTTGAAAAGTCTGTACTGGAAATTTGTGTCACTTTGATATCTGATATCTATTTTATTGGCACCTCAGTCCAAACTGAGGGAGAAATAGTTCTGTTCTAACTCAATATCCTGTGTTATAGCTTTCAAATTTAAAAGGATTTTTGTGGGAGTGTGTATTTCATTGGCTGTAACATACAATGACAGATATTTATGAAGAACTTTCTATATCCAAGAACTATGGAAGGTAACAAGGATGATAACATGATTAAAACCAGATTCCTACCACACTGTTATTTTCATGATTAAGGCAAAACAAATCACAATAATAATCTACCTCTGAAATATTGTTTTTATAGTATTTGGTAACTTTTTCAATTTCACCACTATTTACCAATAACTTCTATCAGGAAACAATAGCAAAGAAGCACCAACATAATATTGTTCTTTGTGATTCATTTGATACCTGCTTCTATGCCCTGATTCTCATTTTCTAGAGTTAATGACCAAAGAAAATAAGCATCCTTTATAAACCCTCTAATTAAGTCACTCTCTCTTTACTATCTTTTTAAAAATCTTTTTTGTTAGTTTTTATAGTATAATTGACATATAACATTATATTAATTTCAGGTGTGCAGCATAATGATTCGCTATTTGTATACAGTATACACTGTGAAACGATCACCACAATAAGTCTAGCTAACATCCATCATCTTACATAGTTACAAATATTTTCCTTGGGATGAGAATTTTTAAGACCTACTCTCTTAGCAACTTTCAAATATGCAATCTAGTATTACTAACTATATTTACCATGCTATATACTAAATTCCCATGACATTTATTTTATAACTAGAAATTTGTACCTTTGGACCCCCTTTTCCTTTATGCTAATATATACATTTCCATGATTCTTATCATCAGGATTCTTAGGAGATGAGTGCTTGGAAATACCTAACTCATACTTCTGACACCTTGTCCCTTACTTATTCTTTTGGTATGACAGTGAACGGCTGCCTACATGCTCCAAATCTCCAGAACTGGACAGCACAGAGCAAGGGTAGTATCTTAAACTCCAGATCCTCTTCATAACTTTTCCCAACCTCCTTCTACCCAAATAGGCACACTGTTTCACAAACACATATTCTATGTGTGGGAATAAAATGAAGCCCAAACTTCTTTCTGTCTCAGAACAAACACAAACTTAGATATGCATATTCTCTTGTACCGTACTGGCAAGCAAGGGAGAAACAAATGCTTCAAGGTAGCAATAAATGAGGTCTTTGTGCAGTTCTTGTGTAGATTTAACCTGCTAGCTTGAGGAAGTTAGTTTAGGAAGCAGACATTGAGGGAAGTTCCAAGAAGGCAGTAATCTTGAAGAAATGTTTTAACGTGATATATATTTATTTGAAGAAAAAGGCAGAACAAAGTGTGCAAGTGGGGAGGAGCATGTTTGGGAGGGGCAGGTTTGAATGAACTCAAACATTTTATTAAAGTCACTAGTCAATATTTACTTGTATATCTATGTTTGGACAAGTACGGGCAAGTTACCTTCTGTGGTGTTTGAATTAAAATTGCTTCTACATACTATGTATATTATTATACAAAATGGAGCTATGGCTTAGCTTAAAAAAGCCACTTGGGGCTTTATTTTTTTGAAAATGTATTTAACTTTTGTGAGTCTTAGTTTCCTCATTGTTGTAGAGATTGGCTATGAAAATAAATATCAAATTATATTGTAAACTATTGAGTGCCAGAAAAATATAAACAATGAGGCAGAAGATAGCAAGTGAAACAGAACAGATACTCTTTTATAATGATTCTAAATCCAAAAGGTAATTTTTGTTAGAAAGGTACTGCTGAGTAGTCGCAGTAGCAGAATTTTTTATTCAGATGCTTCGATTCTGTCTCCTAAACCAACATTAGACTTTCTTCAATAAAAAAACCCTTTCTAAATTTTTAAGTTTTAACTAGTTACCAAATAAACTGAAACCTTGGATTCAAAGCCTTCATAGTAACAGACGGTGGTATCAGAATGGGCCTGTCTTCCCTAAGAGTTGAGTTTAATGAGGAAAATTACCTTGTGAGAGGCAATACATCTGAATCTCAAGAAAAAAAAAGGCAATTTATATTTGATATCTACTAAAAATGGATATATCTTCTTCAAATACACTTAAGGTATTTTCTGACTCAAGGTAAGCAGGTATTTGGGACCATCTGTTTCCTAATACTTTCTTACTATGGAAGGAAATAGCAATTTTGATGTGAACAGTAAAGAATATGATAAAATTAAATGTCACCAAAGTCAAAAGAAAGAGTAAAATAGTTAAGTATACTAAAATCTCTAAACAAACCGTATGCATGTATAACAGCTCCTCATAGGCAAATTGCTTGTAATTGCTAAGTTCTACTTCCTCATTTCCAAAATGGTGAATGTAATAGAATGTATTTTATTGAGTTGTGAAACTTAAAAAGAGAGTTATTGCAAATAGTTAGCTCATTACCTAGAACACAGGAAATTCTCAGGAAACTTTTTGGCTGTTGTTATTAAGATCAGTAAGTGGTGGGTGGCAAAGAAGATACTTAAAATAGAATCAGTAATCAGTATCTCCTATGCCCTCAAAAATTTGCCTAAAGTACAAACAGTGAGTTTTTATTATGTCATGTTTTTTAACTAGGACAATCATCTATTTGTCCGCTATGAGAAAATGAGATATCCATAATTTTATAGAGAAAGCAAAATAGCATAATTAAAATCATTCATATTTGTTTTAAAATAAATCTCATTTCCAGTACTATAATAAAATCCTTTTACAAATAGCATCAGGACCAAAAATAAATTTATAAAACTAATTGGCTCCATACAAGCTGAGCTAATGAGTGTCATTTGGGTCAAATTCTCAAATTACAAATAAATGTTATCGTTTATCAACTGAACACTTTCCTCAATAAATCCTTGCATGGCTTTTCTTACTTCTCAGGCATATGGTTTGAGACTTCCTTCTGATTAAGTAAACCACATTTACCTGTGTCTGACCTCTCACCTAGTGGAAACTTTTACCTTCAAACAGCAGCTAATTCAAATATTGCATAATGCAAAATGGAATTTGGAGGGAGATAACACTTTAATTACACTAACACAATCATTTTTCATCTCCCCCAACAGCTCTACCCCAGGAAAAGTGCTTGGTTCTATGGAGAAACTCTAAGTACACCTACACCAAGAATCATTTATCTGTGATCTGCTGACAAAGACCACTCTCAGTGTGGACAGCAAGTTTTCTTCTCCATTTGATTCATGGAATGTTTATGTGGATAATTCCCGCAAAATCCAGCTTGATTTATGAATAATCTTCTCTGCTCTGTTGAATCATTAAATCCAGAGTATTAGCACGTTTGAAATACACATAGAGAAAACAATGGCATTTAAATAAAAGAGTCTCTGTGGTCTTAAGGATGAACATTGTTCTGGAACATGCATTTTGCACTATATGAAAGGATTAAGGACCTACGTATGACTCACTTAGCTTCATTTTATTTTTATTTACCTCCTTAAATTCCCTTTGTTCAGATTGTCTCATCCATTTGTTTGATTTTATTTAAATATGTAATTCATATGTTATTGTAAACCTGCATTCCTTCTGAAACAACTCGTTTAACATATAAATAAATGAATAAACAACTAATGATGAATAATGAACTAAGAAATTGTTTTGAATGAATGTATGAATAGCAGAATGAAAAAAATTAAAATGTATTAGTTCACTAATGGTTTCCTGGTAGATGGGATAAAGGTGAGAGGATTTAGGTTTCAATATGAAAAATGGTACAAAGTAGGGTAGAAACATATGCTTTAAAAAGTCAGTCATCACCTTCATAAATTTTCAAGGGACTGTCACTCACTGTCATGCATATTCTCTCTCTCTCTCTTTTTTTTTTAACCACTCTTGGCCTCTTTCCTACTTCTCTCTTCTCCTCTCTATTCTAAGACTTTCATGTCAATTGACACAGAATATTCAGAGTTACTATGCTAAAAAAACCCATCATAGTAAGATGATGAATTTGAGTATTCTGATCCCTGATATTAAGGGATGGAAAGAAATTGGTAGGGTAGCCAAGTAGTGAAAAAGAAAATAAAAAAGAGGAAAAAAAGAGAGAGAGAGAGAAAAACCAGTTGTAAAGCTGCGATGAATGGGGGGTTGGGAAGAAAACCAATTACTCATTGAAGGTGCCAGAAGCAGAACTGATGACATAAATTCATAGCTTCTCACCATAAAGGTGAATAATGACACAGACACTTAGACTTGGAAATGAGAAGAAAAAGGTGTATGCAAGGTTCTTCTATTTATACCTGATTGAGATATGAAAAGAAAATGAAGGATGGGATTACTAAAGAAAAATTCCAGACAGTTAAGCAATTTTAGGAATGATTCATTTTAAGATACAACCATCAATTATTTATAAAGGTTAATAAATAGATTTATAAGCAAGAGGTACATGGAATCTAGAAATACATAAATGCCCTGCAAATTATTTACGACCTCGACAAGTCGTAACACATGAACTACTGCTGAAAACACAATTTACTTGACTTTAAAATTTGCACCATAAACTATAAATGGACTGGTTATGGAGCATCAGCCACTTGGAACGTGCTGTGCAATATTTAACACCAACTAAATGTGTTTTCACTAGCTGCTGACCAGTTGAACTAATTTAATAAGAATTCCTAGTGCCTAAAGATTTATTTGTAAGTAAAATGATCCTAACTAGTTAATGGTCTTGATATCAAAGATGTAATTCTCATACAGAATATCATAGATTGGATTTAGTGCACATAGTTTAAGATGAAGCGTCCAAGATTTAAAAAAAATAAAAGCAATTGTCAGAAAAAAATTATGCCACCTGTTTACTTTATCTCCCTTGGTCCCCAGCTTTTCATCTTTACTTCCTCCTTTTTATTTTCACATTTAGGTCATCTCTTAATATTCCTCGCTTTGGTGAATCCTCTCTTATTCTTTATACCTCTTTTGTTCTTATTCTCTAGTGATTCCCCAGCGAGCTCTTGGTTTCCAAAGGGAGATGTATTTCTATTAGGCATGGCAGTAAACACGTGGAAATATTCCATAGTTATTCTGCTTTCTGAACAAATAGCTATAATCACCAGAGTCCCCGTCATCACCTAAGAGACTTGGATTGTCACGATTCTTAGTCTGGTTGGTGCTTTATTGTGTCTTTGCTCATCAAGAACTACTCTCCCCCAATTGCAATGTCTAGAAATGCACAAAGGTTTATGATAACGATTTGAGAGTGATACCTACATTTATTGTTTTGTATTCTACTGGAAGAGGTAATAAAGATTTGGAGTTTGCTAATAATCTGTCTTTAAAACGCCACAGCATAACATTCTCTCAGTATTCTGTTTCATTGATCAGCATAGACTAGGTTATGCTGTGGAAACAAAAAAAAAATCAAAGTTGCTGAACTATATACAAGCTTATTTCTCATCAATTCTACATGTCAAATGTCAGCTGCCTAAGGGCTCTGCTCTTCAGATTCACTCAGGTCCCCAGGCTGGAGAAGTCCCCTGCCTAACACAGGGTTCGAAGACACTGGGAAGGAAAAGAGAACCTGGCATCAGAGAAGAGGCTTTTAGCTTCATTAGTTTCTGTTTGTATTCAACTGTAAGGCTTTCCCCCGATCTTTGTCATTTTAAGTTAACTTTGAATATATAAAATGTTTACATAGTTGAAAACTCAAATCTGTATAAAGCAAGGTATACTCAGAGAAGCCCACACACATTGTAGTTTTCCATTTTCATTAGTTCCTAGTTTATCCTTCCGGCATTTCTTCTCTTGCAAAAAATAACCTCTTCTCTCTTTCAGGAAATGTAACATAATTCATCCTATTTTTTTCCCCCTCTTAACAGTGTATCTGGGATATTACACCACATCAGTTCGTAGAGCTCTCCTTATTCCATTCCTATAGCTGCACAGTCCTGCACTGTGAGAATGCATGGTGTCTTATTCAACTGATCTCCTCTGTAAGGTGATGTAAGCTGTTTCTAACATTTCACTGGTATGATAATGCTACAGTGACTCTCTTATGCATATTTGTTTTCCTATTGCTGGAGGTATATCTTTAGAGTAAACTCCTAGAAGTGGGATTATGGAGTCACAGGGTAAATGCACATGTAGTTTGGTTAGATCTTGCCAAGTTCTTCCTCCCAATGGTGGTACCATTTTGCATTCCCACAGCAGTGGAGGAGGTTCCCCACAGTTGCCCACAGCTTCCCTCACAGTTCTGCCAGAACGATCAACCTTTTACCTTCTGTCAATTTGATACGTGTGAAGGCTTTTATTATCATTCTATTCATTGTAAACTTTTTGAACATTCTTTGAACATTGTTTCTTTGAACATATTTAAGGAACATCTGCTTATTTTCTGTGAACTCTCTGTTCATGTTTTTGCTCATTGTTCAAAAGTGTTTGGTTATATTCCCTCAGTATTAGACTCCTTTATATATTAGGAATATTAATCCTTTATCTTTGATATATATTCAAATATTTTCTTCTAGTGTGTTATTTTCCTTTGGACTTTGCTTATGGTGTGGTTTTGTTAAACAAAAAGAAATTTTTCTTCATTTTTATGTTGTCAAATTTTTCTATTATTGCTCCTTGATTTTGAGTCATAGGAAGATTCCCCCCAACACCACAGTTATAAAAGTAGTCACACTTGTTTTCTTCTAGTGTTTGTGTGGTTCCATTATTTTTACATTTGCATCTCTGACAGTTGTACTTCTCTCTGTTTTTCTCTTCTAATTTCTCCCTAATTCCCCTCTCTAATGATTCCTTTATCTAAAGATACCATTAGGATCATTAAAGAAGTTGAATAATTTGTTTTACTAATATAATTTTTCCTTATAATTTTTCTAACCTATTACTTTTGCTTTGGGAATAAAGAACTGCAATATTTCAGTGGCATAAACAACAAAGATTCACGCTCACTCATGTTAAGTGCTGGCACTGGGACACTGTGGTTCAGTGCAGCTGGGCTACAGGTGGACTGGGTTTCTGCTCCTCAACCTTCTCTTTCCAAGATCCAGGCCGAAAAAGTAGTGCCTCTCTAAGCTATGCAAAAAGCAGGAACAAGAGAGCATGAGCTAAACCAAGCAATCACATGAAATGTCCACCCTAATGCCAAAACACACGGCTCAGCTGAAACCTGTCACTCTTCCAAACCCAAATTCAATCAAACAGGTAAGTCATGTAACAACAGGCAGGAAAGTCGAATCCTGTAAGAGGGAAGGTGAAAATAGTTGGGAAAAATAATTCTAGGTATGGTTTCTATATCGTTTAATATTAAAATAGAGATGCTATTAAATATATTATTTTAATAATGTCTTAATTACAAATTAACAATGACCTTAGAAAATCTGGAGAATATTTTTTAAAAGTAAATAAGAAAGTATTATGTATGAACTCAACATCTAGGTATAAAAACTATTAATATTTTATGTATCTCCATGAATTAAAATCGCAAAATCTTGTTCAAACTATTAACAACTTTTCCAATACCATTATTAGTACATAAAATAAAATTTTCTTTCAGCAAAGGAGTACTTACATATAGTATTTGTAGTATATTAAAAATATACTGACTTTAGGTATGTAAAAATATGCTGACATTTATTGATTTTTATTCTATCTTGAGTCTTTTAAACTACTATTTCTGTTCCTTTAAATCTGGCTATAGAGAGGGACTTTTAAGTGACAGTACATTTATTTCCTATACAAGTCATCCAATTAAAGGACCTTTACCAAGGTTGTTAGGTTTTCAAATTTACATAATTTGACAGTTGGTTCATTTGATAGCCCTTACTTTATGGATGTCATCTTTGCTAGTTGTCTATTTTATTGTTTTACAATTATGCTTATGCTGCTGAAAATGACAGAATGAATGACTCCAAAATCCTACTCTGAATACGAGGCGATAAGACAAACAAATGCTTACTTCACTAGACTCCAACTTTCCTGTGGACAGGCTCTTTGTATCCTCAAAATTCTTGACAGACAAGAGACGCTGAATGAATTTTGAAAGGATGCATTAATAAATAGTATGTCTTTCTCTCTCTCTTGCCCAAATTGATCAAGGAAACATTCAGTTTCATACAGTTTACAGGCCTGTTCTCGGGAATATCTGACCTTTTCAACAAATACGATGTGAGAGTCTTTTATGTGACAGACACTGTGTTATGTGTCACGGTTAAATCAATGAGTACAATAGCACCCCTGCTCTTCGCAGCAAGGAATTTTCAGCTGGCTCTGGGCAAGTGCCTTGAATGGACAGATATTAGCAATATATATTCAGATGCAAGATTTAGACAGGTTAGGCTGAATCAGAGGTTCTCACTCTTGAATGCACATTAGAATATCTTGCATAGATTTTTACAGTATCAATACCTGGGGCCCACCCAAAGAAATTCTAATTTAATCTGGGATGGGGATTACACATAGCTGATTTTAAAAGATCCCCAGGTAATTCTAATATACAACCTTGGTTTAAAATCATCAGCCTAGTTACTTCAGTACCTTGCTGCTATAAATGTGGTTCTTGGACCAGCATTCTTTTTATCACATAAGAGGTTGCTAGAAAGGCAGAATCTTAGCACTCATCTCAAAACTTACTGTAACAGAATCAACATTTTGACAAGATCTTCCAGGTGATTTATATGCACATTAAAATTTAATAAGTGCTACCTTCAGTGTATAAGGTATTATGATAAAATGATGTCTCAGGATGTTTGAGAGAAAGGAGAGGTGTATCACCAAGTATGCCAGGATTTTTCATGGTAAACACACCAATTCTCCACAATCTACGCTGCAGACTGAGGTCAGTCATGATCATCAGTGAGATCTTGCCTATAGGCTTAACACACTTTATAAGTGTGTTAAAGTTGAAGCTGGCCAAAGGGGATTATTTTAAACATTTACACAAAGCAATTTAGATGGACCATGTGAGGGTACGAGGAATATACATTTGGATGAGGATCAATTCAAAAGCTTCTTACTAAAGCACAAAGATGAGGCTATTTAAGTGAATAGTTAAAAGATAACCCAAATCATGCCTGAAAAAATATGGCACAGCCCTAAGGAGCAGAAAGAGTAGCAAAGCACTGGCCCAAAACCTCAGATTTGATCTTAACCTGCAGGAGAAGATGTGTTTAGTAAGACCTATTAGTGTATAGTGAGTGTATCTGGCTTAAAAGTGGCTTTGGTAAAGAAAATGTCTTAGCCATTTCTAGTGTCTGAGTCTACGTTTGTTGATTGTTTCTAAACCATTTACTTTCATTTATTCTTTAGTCTAGCCACATACCCCTTGGTCTAAATGCCATTTTTAAACTTTTATGTCCGTCACTATTCCACTGTTTATCTTTTTGTCGATTTCTACTATATTTTTGAAAGAACACTTGGATTGTGTGTTTTACGGCCCCATTCCAACTTTCTGTAGCCTCATTCTGCCCTTATTGTGCTTAGGTCAGATTGTGAATTCTGCTTATTTAATTTCTTTGCAATCTTTCATCATCTATTCTAGCTTTTCATTCATGCCTAGCTCCATCTCTACCACCTTCCACTTTATTTCAACATCTCTTAATCTTCTTAGAGTCTGTATCTCCTTGGCTTCTATTAATAACATGATGTGACGATTTTTAAAATTTAGTCTCGTTTCTTTTTTCTTTTTCTTTTCTTTTTTTTTTTTTTTTGCAGTACGCGGGCCTCTCACTGTCGCGGCCTCTCCCGTTGCGGAGCACAGGCTCCCGATGCGCAGGCTCAGCGGCCATGGCTCACGGGCCCAGCCGCTCCACGGCATGTGGGATCCTCCCAGACCGGGGCACGAACCTGTGTCCCCTGCATCGGCAGGCAGACTCTCAACCACTGCGCCACCAGGGAAGCCCTCTCGTTTATTTTTAAAAATTCTAAAGAGTTTAATTATTCCCTGTATCTGGAGTACACTTTCTTTAAATTGTGTTAGTAAGAGGGGAGTTGACAACGATGGTGACAGAGGAGGCTCCTGAGCAGTCTTCCTCCCACAGACATGCTGAATAACAGCTACACCCGGAACAAACTCCCTCCGAATGAAAGCTAGAAATGAGCAACTCCTACACATCAGGTAAATGAGAAAACGCCTGCAATGAACCAGGTAGGAAAGACTGGGACACACTGTCACCATAAAACCCACTGTCATGGGGCTTCCCTGGTGGTGCAGTGGTGGAGAGTCTGCCTGCCGATGCAGGGGACACGGGTTCGTGACCCGGTCCGGGAAGATCCCACATGCCACGGAGCGGCTGGGCCCGTGAGCCATGGCCGCTGAGCCTGCGTGTCCGAAGCCTGTGCTCCGCAACGGGAGAGGCCACAACAGTGAGAGGCTCGCGTACCACAAACAAAACAAAACAAAACAAAAAACCCCACTGTCAGCATAGCACCACACAATCAGGAGGGAACCTCCAACTCCCAGAGTATCCCCAAGGAGTTGTTTGGACTGTACGTCTAGCAGTACAACATTTAAGGCTTCCACCCAAGGGACAAACCTGTAAAACAAAACACCTTGCTCTGAAGGCACACAGGGGTTTGCTTCCCTAAGAGCCATACAACGAAAACAAACAAAGAAGCAGCTCCTAACTGGTGTGTGAGCATCACTGTGGCTATCTCCCCAGGGCTCAAGGTACCGAGAACAGACATACCTGAATCCCACCTTTCCATAAAAAGGATCTATCTACATACTTCACAATCTGCTGCCTGAGGGTCTGGCTTCTAATTTTAGCAGGCATCTAAGGATGCCTGAGATCCTCCCCAGAGACCGGGGAAGCTAGCAGACACTTTTTCCACCTTAACCCTCTCACCTACTCTCACAGTAAAACCGAGTCACCATATCTCTCTGGAAGCAGCTTATACACACATCTGGTTTTCCAGCTTTTGTGGCTGACACATGAGAGACAGGCACCCAGATTACCTGGCTCTGATAGCAAAAGGGCTTGCATTCACGAGTTCCATGGGACTGCAACAAAAAAGAAGCCGTTCCTAATGTACAAACATGTGGGGAGTCACTGTGGCCCTCCCCCATGTGCAAGGGAGCAGGCAAAAATGTCCAGTTCTTAGTCTTTCCATGAAAGACAGAGTACTTTATACTCTGTGTATTTTGGAAGCTAATACTTAGTGGTCCAGCTTCTAACTTAACATGCATCTGGAGGCTGGCTGCCTCTCTCCCTGGAGACTAGCAATGCTGATGGAGATTTCCATCCCCATCCCCTTCCAAGCTCACTACAACAATAAAACCAAGTTGTCACTATCTTCCTAGAATGAGCTATGCAAGTCTGGTTCCCCGGCTTTTGCAGCTGCTGCCCAAGCAATGGACTACCAAACAACCAATAGACAATAGGGCTTACATTCACAAATCCCACAGGACTATAACGAACAAAGCAGCAGTTTTTCAACAGGTGCAGGAGTTCTCCAGGACAGTTATACACCCAGGCTCAGAGCAGAGGGGGGAGGCAACAAATGCCTGTCTCCGGTTTCTCCCTGAAAAGACCTTAACTACATGCTTTCACAGATGCTGCTTGAGGGTCCAGCTTCTAATCAGCCTGCACCTAGGAGCTGACTGCATTCATCCCCTTTGGGGCATGGATGGGTCTTGGCACACCATCAACAACTGGGAGGCATTAAGGACAAAGGGGTGGCTTAGAAACTCACAAAGCCTTGAAAGACAACCAAGAGCTTGGGCTGGGCTGAGTGACGGTACATCTCTTACATGAGACCACTCCTGCAAGACTGGGAGAGGTGGCTGTTTTAAGTTAACATATTACGGGTACCAGTAAAGAAGTTCCCATACATAGTTAAATTAGGTACTTAAAAAGATTCTGTGAGATAGGTGTCAGGTGTCATTATTCCTATTCTTACAAATGAATAAATACATTTCCACAAACGATAGCCCGTGAATGTGCACAGTGACAGTAATAGCTAATAATTACAAGTGCTTACTTTATACCTATGACAGTTATAAAGTTTTATCTATATTCATTTAATCCTTGCAACAATCTCTAGAAGTAGATACCAGTATTATCTATATTTTACAACAAAGGAATTAAGGCATATAGAAGCTACATAACTTGCCCAATATCACATGCGGGAGCCAGGGTTCAAACAAACACATTGCTTGGAGGCTTTGGAGGATGGAATTACTTTGCTGTCTCAGAAAGCCACATCCAACCCAAAACAGTATGAATGCTTATTCTCTCAAAGAGCTTCCAAATTTCTGAGCACAAAGTAGGGTTGGGTGAAAAGTTCCTTTTCCTGTCTAGCTCCTTTGCTTTGCCTTTTGGATTTAAGAGTTAACTTCACTTTACTGAAATTACATCCTGGGATTTCATCTTGAGTTCGGAAGAGTGATATGTGTATTCTCAACTTCCTTTGTCCAATTAACGGTTGCAATGTTTCCTGTGCTTTTATGAGAATTCAACAGGAAATGTGAAATAAAGTTATCTGGCTGCCATCTTACTAAGAAGTTTATGAAGAATTTTATTAACCCACTAGTAATTTGTAATACTTCTAACCATAGAATGCTCCTAGTTAAAACAATTTGGGAAATTTCTCTTTGACAATTGTAAGAATCACTCTATCAGCCAATGTGCCTTTAGTCTTCCCTTACTCTGTTATATTATTCTAGCATACAAATCTGATCTTGCTAATCCCTTGCACAATATATTTTAATGACTCTCCAAGGACTATAGAACGAACTTTAAACTGAGTAAATCAATTTAAATTCATGTGGCCACTGTCCAAATATACAACTTTCTGCCCTCCTACTCCTACACTTTTACTTTGAATTTCAACAGTCTCAACTATTTGCTGGTCTTGTTCATGTTTCAGTACATTCTGTCTACACACCATACTTCTACTTATCCATTAGAGGGTCTTAAATACTTCCCTAAACTCTACATCACCCCTCTTTTTTTATGTTTTCTCTTATTTTCCCTCAGTACTTAGTACAACATGTGTGTAATAGAAAAAAGTCCATTTACTCATAAAATGCATATGTATTTAATGTTTTATAATGTGACAGGTGTCCACATCCATGAAGTTTCTTTCCTCACCTCCCTGCCTACTGCAGGAACTCCAGAGAGGTGCCTTCGAGAAGAGTACTGTCCTGTGTTCTGATCAGGATGTTCCATCCCTTGTCTCCACTCTTTGTCTTGAAGGCTTATATTGATGTCTTCTCCTTTCCTGAGACTTTTCAGACTTTCTCTGTTATTTATTCCTAGTTTGAACTTTGATTCTGTCTTTCTAGTTTCCCCCTTTGGCCAGAAACTCACCCAATAACTCACAATCTAAACTCCTGTATCCCAACTTAGAAAAGCACTAGAGGCTTCAATATAAATGCTATAGTCCTATAGGCACTTATTTTTCTATATTATTTCATTTGCTTAATCAATCTGTATTAAAGGGAAGAATGTGTTTATGCCTGGCATAAAAAAAATACATAAACTTAATTAAATGAATGAACAACTAACAACTTCTTACTGCTACCTTGGTTAATACAGGGTGATTTTTTTTTTTTTGGAGATAATTTTTTTGTTTTATTAATTAATTAATTTTTATTTATTATTTTTGGCTGTGTTGGGTCTTCATTTCTGTGTGAGGGCTTTCTCTAGTTGTGGCAAGCGGGGGCCACTCTTCATCACGGTGCGTGGGCCTCTCACTGTCGTGGCCTCTCTTGTTGCGGAGCACAGGCTCCAGACGCACAGGCTCAGTAGTTGTGGCTCAGGGGCCCAGTTGCCCCGTGGCATGTGGTATCTTCCCGGACCAGGGCTCGAACCTGTGTCCCATGCATTAGCAGGCGGATTCTCAACCACTGCGCCACCAGGGAAGACCAGTACAGGGTGATTTTTGACACTGATATTCAACTCAATTTTCCCTCAGGTAGTTATGGTTTAAAAGAGTGCTTTATAAATTGTACTCTGTGGAGTGCTCAGAGGGTGATGTGAGTCTGTTGTGGGGTGAGGGTGGGGGGAGGCTGGGACGAAAGACACGAAAGAGGGCCAAGCAGGCAGGGCTCCAGGCTGCTCCTGCTCACATGCATTTCAAGCAGAGAAAAATCCCCTAGTGTGCATTTTACATATTGGACTTCTTCCAAACATTCCAGCTGAACAAATGTTTCCAAGACTTAAAAAAAAAAAAAAAAACACCAAAACCATTGATGCAAAGCTAAACTACAGAGTGGCAAAGGGTGACTTCCTATAGCACTTAAACCTGTTTACTTTGTCTCAATTGTACTGTAATAAGTTTCCATGAACTTAAAACTTTTCTAACTATGATACTGAATTTGCCAAGAAGACAAACAAAGCCTTACATGCTTGGCAAAGTTGCTTCTACATCTTTAATGATGACAGACACCCCAGGAATATCGGATGGACCACATCTGCATAAGCAAAAGGATTTATTTACCCAGGCATCTCTTCAAACAGAAAATTCAATGACTTAATAATTCCATATCATTTTAACTGCTTGGCATCTAGAACTTGAAGTGTCTCCTGCTTGGAAGACAATTGTCAACAACGAACACCTTAGAGAGCGCTAATGCAAAAGGATTAGTAAGTTAGTGCAGACAAAATGAATTATGCTTAGCACTTACAGGTTCTCTATGGGCAGTAGTAGGATAAATGAGGTATTATTAGTATTGTACATTTTGTGCCAAAGGCTGTATCTAGCACTGTAGTGCTTTATACTACTTGATATGCCAGTCTCTACAGCGTGTTCTTCCAAGCTGATGCTGACAGAGCAAAGTAACACACAGGGACGAAATCCTCTACATTCCTGTGTTCCTTGAAGTAAAAAAGGAGTTTTAAAAAAATCAGTGCTTAGGTGGGTGCAAAAGAAGAATAAGAGAGAAAGTGAGTCAAGAATGCTGGGAAGTTTGAGGTTTCAGACTGGTTAGGAAAGTTAGTTTGGAATGAAAATGTAAAAGTAATGAGAAAAGGATTAGCATTCTCAGAAAGATGAATACTTAAAACCATATATACTGAAATCTTAATAAAACTATGAACAGAGGTGTTGATAAAGAACCTAAACAATGCCCAGTACAGAGTAGCCCCAAATAAATACTCTTCAAATGACTTTTTTTTTCCCCTCTAAGCACCATACATTATTCTTAAGTAGTTTTGGGGGAGTGGGGTCCCATTTTGGAAAAATAGCTCTATAGAATGCAACTGAGATGCAAATTGATGATTGGATTGTGTTTCTGTTTCTTTGATGACATTTCCTTCCTTTTGAGTGTCTCCTAGGCTGTTTAGTTTGTGCTGATATAGTCCACAGTTCATTTCTGTTTGTTTTGTCCTTATTTAGATAGGTTTAAGCTTTGTATATTAGGTGTAAACTTTGTACATAATTGGTAAAATTCTGACTATCTTGGGGATGTTTAGGTAGCTTATTAAGAGGATTTATTCACTGTCTCTCACAAAACTGGACTCGAATTAACACTGCACTATGTACAGAAATAAACCTTTTTCATTTAAACTCTAAAACAACAACAAAAAACACAATGCATTATGTTAACTTGAGAATCAAATAAAAATGTATAGTAGACTTATTAATTTTTTTCCTATCTCCTATGGCTATTAACCCACAACAAAAAATCAAAAGGAATGGATAATCTGTCAAAAGGGCTTAAACATTTCAAAGGCACTTTTGAAGTTTATTTTTTTCTTTTCTCTTCTCATCACTGATATATCCATATTTTTTCAAAGAAAAGGGGCCTCTGTGGGTTTAAGGCAGTGGTTCCTCTCGTGATGTCAATATCTGTAGCAGAGACATCCAGAGACAGTTTGAAGTTTTATGACCCTTTAAGGAAAAGCATGAGATGTCATCCCTGTTCCTTCTATATAGATGGCATATTGATAGCAGTGAACAGTATTTGCCAACACTGGCACAGAAAGAATGCCCCATTTCAGAGCTCAGTATCGAGACTACAAGGAGAAGGAGATGCAGAATGAGGACACTGAATGTGCATGAAAGTTATGCTTTGATCCAATGAGACCTAAATTGATGTGTCATACACTCTGCCTTCATTAATGTGTGTTATCACTCAACTTCCTGCCAGAAAGTTCCACACCATCTTCCACTTTTAAATTAAGCACAGTAGACTAGACAAGAACATAACATTAGTCTGAGAAATACATTTGCCTGCAAATGGTTTTTATGCAAGAAAATATTACCCCAAATATTTTAAAATTAGCCTATTGTAAACACAACAAATCATTTAAAAATTACCTCTATGCTCACAGAGTGTAGAGTCTGCTAAAACATCATTTTTAAAGTTGTGGCAGCAGATAATAAAAGAATACAGAATCTAGCTTTCACTTTCCCTTATTATCTCTCAATGTGTGATGTGAGCCTGCATGCTGAATAAAGAAAGTCATCCGTATTGGTCAACGGCAGCAATACATGAATTCATTCATTTGTGCACCTGTTTATCCATCCGTTTACTTGGCACACTGAGTGTATCCCATGGGGTAGGTAACTGTGCTAGGTGCTAAGGGCCGAAACACACAAACCATGGTTTCTGCTCTTAAGGGGATGACAGTATGGTGGGATAGATGTATGGAAAATAACACAGACAGTAATAAGAGCTAGGACAGAAGTGAACTTTGGGTGCTCTGGCAGCAGAGGCTAGAGTCAGTCTGCTGAATTCTATAGTTATTTCAGGGGCCAAATGTTTCCATCAGAATCTGAAAAGAATCATGTTCCCTTTGTGACCATATGCTTGGATTTGGATCTTACTCTATCTCTGATAACTTCTCAGCCATAAACTGTCTGTACATGGGGCTTAACTGTGGCTGCCCCACTGCCTGGAGAAGGTGTCTTCTTGGGGAAATCTTCTGTTCAGCTCCACTTACATTTGAAAGAAGTTAACAGTGTCTTTCTCTAAAGGCAAACGCTCCTTTGTCACAGTTTCACAAAGCTCTCCTTAGCTTCTCTAAGTGTCACCATAATTTCAGTTTCCACTGTCAGACTCAGCTCCTGATATTGTAGTTTTTATTTAAAGTGACACCTGCAGCTCTTCAACTTGCGTGCATTCTTCACACTTCTATTCACTTTTGTCTGCACATTAAAATTAAAAAGTGCACCAGCCCTAGATAAAACTAGAGCCCTCTTTTAAATCAATGACATGTAGTATTGAAGTTCAATTCTGTTTCAAGAATGCAATCAGTTTCAGCTCATATTTTAAGATATTTAAAAAATAATAACCATCCTTGAAATGTACTGTAGGATAGAGGCTATGATATTACAACATTGTTTTCAGAGACAGAACTTGTAAGAAAAATTGTGTGAGTTTATAATCACTTCACCTTGAAAGCATTCAGAGGTTAAAAAAATAAATTCTGTTTCTTATAAGCCGACCTCTCCTACTGTGAATTTGACTGTTGCAATCCCAAGAAATACTGGCTCTCCCTTGGATAGTCTTAGTCATTGCTTTCTTATTATCAAACAGCCTAGAACACTGTCCCACACGGATTTTCTTCTTCTATATCTCATTTCAGAATTTCTCTGCTTCAGTATGCATTAATGCATATCAAATTCCATAATATGTTTTCCACCTACTCCTGTGGCTATCTTGTGCATATAGCAATTGAGAATTTCACATTAGGCCCAAACTATCATATCCCTCAGTATAATAAGTTATTCAGGGAGGCAAGCAGTATGAAGTTGTATTTATTCTCCATTAAGAAGACAGGGAGAGAAAGAGAGAAAGAAAAAAGTATTTACATGTATGCAATCGAATAGAAATCCTTTTCTCCCCTTGTCCCCTTTCCTTCCCCCTTATGGGTTGTTACTTTTTTCCCAGTGAAGACTGTCAATCTCTTCTCTATTAACATTTATAATATCTAAAAGATGTTCTTGTCAATCTAGAGTATCATCTAGATTGACAGTTATCATGTAATCAATCATCCATTGCTCCTTGAGTTTATTCATTGGTTTAAAAAAGATTTATTGAGTAGCTACTTCATGTCCATCACTGTGTAAGAAACTGAAGATATAGTGATGGCCATGAGAAATACTATTCTTGGCTTCATGGCCCTTGAGATTTACTGGGAAAGATAGTTTAAACAATATTGACTTACATAATTAATTTATATCAATAGCCAGAAATTACAGTAAGTAAAATTAGAGGATTAGGCATGTATATAAATGGACTCTAAAACATCTGAAGGTCAATGATAGCTTCGCTGAGGAAGTTAAGATCTAAAAGACGAATTAGTCACTGAATGTAGTGGGAAAAACACTGTAGACTGCCAAACATAAGGAAGAGCAAACTGAACACACTCGCGGAACAAGAAAATCTAGCTTCTTTAACTAGCTGTTAATGATCTTAATTTACAATAAAGGAAATTGAGGCACAGAGGAGTCAAATATCTGCTCGTGCCACATGCCTAATAAATGGCAATGCAAAGATATAAGCCACGACTTTCCACCTCCGTGGTTCACAAGTTTAACTACTATGCAATACGCATGACTCTCCTATAACTTCATAAATTCTTATACTTTTCAAGTTACTTCCTTCCAACCAACCATTCTAACTGATACAGGTGTTAGCGTTTTAGAAATCTTAGTTCTCAGCTTTACAAATATTTTAGGACTCTTGAATTCTCTATGTCTTTATTATCTCTCTTTTGCTTTACCAGATCTCCAGAATTACCAACTAAAGCAGAAAACTACACTTGCTTTGGAACAAAAGATGTTGTGTTCACGAAGGAAGGGAAATGGAATCAGAAAGACTTTGGTTGTTTTTCATAGGACTTAGCTGACCCATCATGAAACCTCATTTGTTTATACAATCAGTTTTGATTTTTAGAATTATATTGCTGATGAATAGAGTTACGAAACAGCACGGTATATGCTGGAAACTACAAGATATTCAGTGTTGATGAAGACTAATACTGAAAGCAAGGAATACTAAGAGATAAGGCAGGAGAAAGATCACAGACTGCTTTGTATGACATTTAAAAAATGCCTGTTTTATTCTGAAGATATTTTGTACACAAGTAAAGACTTCAAGCATGGAAGTGATAAGTTAATATTTGCATTTTTAGAAAGATTGCTTTGATTGTAGAATAAATAGCATATTAATTTGAAGCAGACAGGACATGGAGTTCTGTTAGAAGCCATTACCACAGTCAAGGTGAATGATGGTTAAAGCCTGTATTAGAGAAGTAGCAGTAATGAAGATGGAGAGGTAATTCTGTAAGAAATATTTTAGAGGTAGAATCTGAAACATTTGACATTTTACTGGATCTGGGGAAGAGTGAAGAATCTAGTCTAATCCCAGGTAACGAGATCCAGTGACTCACTGACTGGAGGGACTTCCAACAGAGAAAGAGCATACACAAAGAGGAACATACAATTATTGGGGAATAATTAAATTTCTTTAGTGTCTATACGTGATTCTCTATAATAAAATAGAATTTCAGATGGAAGGAGTTTGAGTCATTTCTGCAAAAGGTTATAAAAGGAGGCTATTGACTCTCTATTGCTATACAGAGATAATGTTTTCAACTCCTTTCAAAGGCAAACCTGATTACTCCCGCTAAAATTAATTTTAACAACATTCTTATAATTTTAGGGTTTCAACTATTACCATCACTTCACACCATTTGCATCAAATAACAAACCAGAAGAAATGTGGATCCCTCAACTGGACTCCATTTCAAAGGAGAAAAGTTTTAAATGGAGAATTATAAATGCCAAAGTGCAAGCTACTTTTAAAATTTCACTGTTACCTTCCCTTTCAAGTTTATTTACCAAACAACAATTGAGCGACTATTATGCATTCAGGCCCCTGCCTGGTTCTGCAGAAATAATCAGCTGAATTGCTTCCGTCTTATCCAAGTGGAAGCATAGACTTACAAATCTACCTTCCCTTTGTTCCCTATCAAACTATTCCACCTCCTGATTCCTACAGTTAATATGTTGCTACTCTTCTAGATTGATTAGAGATTTTCAGTTTTTATATCTTTTCATTATATGTTTAAAACTTTGATAATTTTAACATAGATTCATGTTCTGCCTCATATCCTAAACCAGAAAAATATTAAGATCACGTCCACGACGATTATACATGCAGTATTTTGTATATTTACTTACTTGAAACACTTTTTCTCGTAAAATAATTATTTTCCTTATATATTGAAACATTATACTCTGTATAATTTATTAATATTTATTTCAAATGCCACAACAATCTGATAATATGAGATGTTATTCCCACTTCACAGATGAGAAAATCTGAAGCTCAGTGCGATCACAGAGCTGAGAACTTTCCATAATACTAATCTATCTGAAAGTACTATAAAATATGCTTACCCTTCTAAAATACCTCTGTATAGCATAATTAAGTTTCTTGTGATGCCTCTTTTCCCTGCACCTCACTCCTCATTATCTTAGTGGACTTCAAAGAACAGAAAATGTAATGGTCTTAAAAATTCCAATCAGGGACATATCTTTGGTTTTGCCAGCTTTCCCATGGAAACTGTGTTAAAGTTAATACTTAACGTTTCAGGTAAAAGGTACATTACTTTTACATTTTATTGATGTTGCATTTTGCCTACTTTGGCTGTTGCAAAAGTTTTTTTTTCTTCCAAAAGATTATAAAAATAATGTTCTTCAAATTTACATTTTTCCACAGGGACTTGAAAGGCATTATTGCTAGAATTCATTTCACCAAATGATTTATTGCTTTTCTTAGGAAAAAGTGTAAGATTTGGAGATCAAATTGAGCATTTTCAAACCTTTGCAAAATTTGCATCTGACCTTCCTTCTGACCAAAAGGAAAAGAAATAAGAAAAAAAAAAAAAGTAAAGTGAAAAAGGCATCCTTGATTCTGAAATGATCACATGTATGCAACTCTCAAAGCTGGTGCTTCTGTCTCCACAACTGCATTGCTGACTTTCTGAAACATAATGTGGCTGTGAGCTTCTGAAAGCAGCGGGGTTGTGTAACAAATAGCGGATGATAAAATATGTGTCTTTAGTTAGCCTCAAGGCATAATCCCACCAGTGGAGTGTAAAAGAAGTTCAGATGCAGAAAGTAACTTTTGATTTACATTTAACACCAGTTTCTTAGTTCACAGATGATGAAATTAAGACACAGAGCAATGGAATTATTTACTCAGATCTTTGTCACACTCCATGCAATGTACATCAATGAAACCTTACCGGTGCCTTTTGGATCAGACATCAATGTAAATTCTATGCTGGAGTTTGGCCGACGGAGATGGAGAATGAGATATTTTAAATTGTTCTACAAAATAAAATAAATACACAATCAATCAACAATATTTATTGAGTATGTACTTTAACTGGCAACAATATCAAGAAGTTGCCAACTATAGGAGCTCATGAAATGGATTTCTTGCAGCAGCATTCTTAACTCAGCTAGTGTTTAGAGTCAGCTTGCTTCCCTCCATTCTTTCTCTCCAACAGTGATAAAGGGTAGTACTGCAAACATCCTATCCAAAGGTCACATCATGTCAAAATCATGAATTTTATTTCAATTTCCAAAGGGGCTTTATGTAGGTGTTTCAACATTCATTAATTGCATTTGAGCCATGTTGTAAAAATATTTTACCTTACCTGCATGTCTTTCACATAGGGTTCCCCAAGGATGCTACAAATGAGCAACAGTCACTTTCAGGTTTCAGAACAGTCTGCTAGACTGACTAGTGGGGTTTAAAGTTCTCCGAATCCAGATGATATAAAATTCACTGGATTTCTGAGCAGGCAATCACAGTAAGGTTTTGAAACAGGATGATAATCATCATTGGAGTTGGACATGGTAAAGGAAAGATGGAAGTAGGTCTTAGGGGAATGAGTTACCAAAACACAGACTTGCACCTGTGCGTGGAGTTTTAGCATTTCCGAAGTGGGAGGAAAATTAGCTGTCACTTACTTTAAATGACTTCCCACTACATGTGAAGAAATTGAGGCCAGGACAGGGCAATGGACGTATTCCACATCATGTAGCTAGGTAGAAGAGAAGCAGGAATTAGAATCTATTCTGAATTTATAATAATTATGGCTATATAAACATTGAATATGCTTTGTTGTGAGGTAATATTTTATAAAATATATCCTTGATTCATTTGTGATTATTCTGAGTTTAATCTGCTTTCCTGAAATGTTGACAGTCATCACAAAATTAACCGAACACACTTCACATGAGAACTCTTGCATATATGAAGACATGCTTAGTATCTATTCATTCTTCTCTAACTGTTCTCTCCATTTTGCTCCCAATCTATCTTATACATCAAGTTCACTTCACCATTGTGATCTGATTTAAACAAAGCACAGTGAAACTCTTACCTCCCTTTTCCCTCCTCCTTTAAAACTGGGATTTTGGTTTTGAGAGGAAAAAAAAAACCTTCCATTTTAATTCACACTGAGATTACAATCAAATAAAACCTCTAAGAAATAGAAGCACAGAATTTTTGGATTGGAGTGAGGCGGTAACCATTGTATCATTTCACTACACTTTTATGCTTGAATCTCCCCTACAATTCCCCCTTGAAGTGGCTCTCCCCTGCCTACATTTGAACAATTTCAATGACAGGCTAACAGACTGCCACCAAAGAGAGCTTGCTTCATGTGTAAAATAGCTCTAGCTGTTAGCTCTTCCTTATTTTTTGCTGAAATCCTGTCCCTGTAGCAACCAAAAATTGGCCCTAGTTTGCATTCTTGGGGCCATATAGCCTCATGGAAATACTTCAGATATTTACAAGCAGCTGTCTTATTCTCTCTGAATCTTTTCTACTCCAAGCAAAATATCCTAATTTTCCTCAACTGATCTTGTATAATAAGGTTTAGTCTCCCTTAACTCTCTTGATTACCTAATTCCTGTTCACTGAAACAAACTCAACTTGTTTATATCTCATTTCAAGTACTGTATAAAGAATGAAAAGGGTTTCTACAGATGTATCTGGCCAGTGCCAAATACTCTGCTTAATATATGGATAGCAACAGAATCCAAGATCACAACTTATTTTTTGATGACTACTTGCTTCTGATGATCCCTCTGAAACTTGCTGATGGCTAAATCTCTTATGTCTTTTTTCAGATGTGCTGCTACTGAGCTCATCTCCTCACCCTGAATTTCTGCCATTAGAATGTCAGAGCCAACTGTAAGCATCTATCAACTCCCCTTACATTTCACTTTTTTTTTTTTTTTTAACATCTTTATTGGAGTATACCTGCTTTTTACAAAGGTGTGTTACTTTCTGCTTTGTAACAAAGTGAATCAGTTATACATATACACATGTTCCCATATCTCTTCCCTCTTACGTCTCCCTCCCTCCCACCCTCCCTATCCCACCCCTCAAGGTGGTCACAAAGCACCGAGCTGATATCCCTGTGCTATGCAGCTGCTTCCCACTAGCTATCTATTTTACGTTTGGTAGTGTATATATGCCCATGCCACTCTCTCACTTTGTCACAGCTTACCCTTCCCCCTCCCCACATCCCCAAGTCCATTCTCTAGAAGGTCTGTGTCTTTATTCTCGTCATGCCTCTAGGTCCTTCATGACAATTTTTTTTTTTAACATTCCATATATATGTGTTAGCATAGGGTATTTGTATTCCTCTTTCTGACTTACTTCACTCTGTATGACAGTCTCTAGGTCCATCCACCTCACTACAAATATTTCAATTTTGTTTCTTTTTATGGCTGAGTAATATTCCATTGTATATATGTGTCACATCTTCTTTATCCATTCATCCGATGATGGACACTTAGGTTGCTTCCATGTCCTGGCTATTGTAAACAGAGCTGCAATGAACATTGTGGTACACGTCTCTTTATGAATTATGGTTTTCTCAGGGTATATGCCCAGTAGTGGGATTGCTGCGTCATATGGTACTTCTATTTTTAGTTTTTTAAGGAACCTCCATACTCTTCCCCATAGTGGCTGTAGCAACTTACATTCCCACCAACAGTGCAAGAGGGTTCCCTTTTCTCCACACACTCCAGCATTTATTATTTGCAGATTTTTTGATGATGGCCATTCTGACCGGTGTGAGATGATATCTCACTGTAGTTTTGATTTGCATTTCTCTAACGATGAATTGATGTCGAGTATTCTTTCATGTGTTTGTTGTCAATCTGTATATCTTCTTTGGAGAAATGTCTATTTAGGTCTTCTGCCCATTTTTGGATTGGCTTGTTTGTTTTTTTGATATTGAGTTGCATGAGCTGCTTGTAAATTTTGGAGGTTCATCCTTTGTCAGTTGCTTCATTTGCAAATATTTTCTCCCATTCTGAGGGTTGTCTTTTCATCTTGTTTATGGCTTCCTTTGCTGTGCAAAAGCTTTTAAATTTCATTAATTCTCATTTGTTTATTTTTGTTTTTATTTCCATTTCTCTAAGAGGTGGGTCAAAAAGGATCTTGCTGTGATTTATGTCATAGAGTGTTCTCCCTATGTTTTCCTCTAAGAGTTTGATAGTGTATGGCCTTACATTTAGGTCTTTAATCCATTTTGAGCTTCTTTTTGTGTATGGTGTTAGGGAGTGATCTAATCTCCTACTTTTACATGTACCTGTCCAGTTTTCCCAGCACCACTTATGGAAGAGGCTGTCCTTTCTCCACTGTACATTCCTGCCACCTTTATCAAAGATAAGGTGACCATATGTGCGTGGGTTTATCTCTGGGCTTTCTATCCTGTTCCATTGACCTATCTTTCTGTTTTTGTGCCAGTATCATACTGTCTTGATTAATGTACCTTTATAGTATAGTCTGAAGTCATGTTTAGTTCTGTTGATCTTTGCTATCATTTCCTTCATGTCTGATTCCTCCAGCTTCATTTTTCTTTCTCAAGTTCCTTTCGCTATTCAGGGTCTTTTGTGTTTCCATAAAAACTGTGAAATTTTTTGTTTTACTTCTGTGAAAAATGCTGATAGGGAATACATTGAATATGTAGAATGCTTTGGGTAGTAGAGTCATTTTCACAATGTTGATTCTTCCAATCCAAGAACATGGTATATCTCTCCATCTATTTGTATCATCTTTAATTTCTTTCATCAGTGTCTTATAATTTTCTGCATACAGGTCTTTTGTCTCCTTAGGTAGGTTTATTCTTAGGTATTTTATTCTTTTTGTTGCAATGGGAGTGTTTTCTTAATTTCACCTTCAGATTTTTCATCATTAGTGTATAGGAATGGAAGAAATTTCTGTGCATTAATTTTGTATCCTGCTACTTTACCAAATTCATTGATTAGCTCTAGGAGTTTTCTGGTAGCATCTTTAGGATTCTCTATGTATAGAATCATGTCATCTGCAAACAGCGACAGCTTTACTTCTTCTTTTCCGATTTGGATTCCTTTTATTTCCTTTTCTTCTGATTGCTATGGCTAAAACTTCCAAAACTATGTTGAATAAGAGTGGTGAGAGTGGGCAACCTTGTCTTGTTCCTGATCTTAGTGGAAATGGTTTCAGTTTTTCACCATTGAAGACGATGTAGGCTGTGAGTTTATCACATATGGCCTTTATTATGTTAAGGAAAGTTACCTCTATGCCCACTTTCTGGAGGGTTTTTATCATAAATGGTGTTGAATTTTGTCAAAAGCTTTCTCTGCATCTATTGAAAAGATCATATGGTTTTTCTCCTTCAATTTTTTAATATGGTGTATCATGTTGATTGATTTGCGTATGTTGAAGAATCCTTGCATTCCTGGAATAAACCCCACTTGATCGTGGTGTATGATCCTTTTAATGTGCTGTTGGATTCTGTTTGCTAGGATTTTGTTGAGGATTTTTGCATCTATGTGCATCAGTGATATTGGCCTGTAGTTTTCTTTTTTTGTGACATCTTTCTTTGGTTTTGGTATCAGGGTGATGGTGGCCTCATAGAATGAGTTTGGGAGTGTTCCTCCCTCTGCTATATTTGGAAGAGTTTGAGAAGGATAGGTGTTAGCTCTTCTCTAAATGTTTGATAGAATTCGCCTGTGAAGCCATCTAGTCCTGGGCCTTTATTTGTTGGAAGATTTTTAATCACCATTTCAATTTCAGTGCTTGTGATTGGTCTGTTCATATTTTCTATTTCTTCCTGGTTCAGTCTCAGAAGGTTGTGCATTTCTAAGAATTTGTCCATTTCTTCCAGGTTGTCCATTTTATTGGCATATAGTTGCTTGTAGTAATCTCTCATGATCCTTTGTATTTCTGCAGGGTCAGTTGTTACTTCTCCTTTTTATTTCTAATACTATTGATTTGAGTCTTCTCCCTTTTTTTCTTGATGAGTCTGGCTAATGGTTTATCCATTTTGTTTATCTTCTCAAAGAACCAGCTTTTAGTTCTGTTGATCTTTGCTATCATTTCCTTCATGTCTTTTTCATTTATTTCTGATCTGATTTTTATGATTTCTTTCCTTCTGCTAACTTCAGGGGTTTTTTGTTCTTCTTTTTCTAATTGCTTTAGCTGTACGATTAGGTTGTTTATTTGAGATGTTTCTTGTTTCTTAAGGTAGGATTGTATTGCTATAATCTTCTCTCTTACAACTGCTTTTGCTGCATCCCATAGGTTTTGGGTCATCGTGTTTTCACTGTCATTTGTTTCTAGGTATTTTTTGATTTCCTCTTTGATTTCTTCAGTGATCTCTTGGTTAAGTAGTGTATTGTTTAGCCTCCATGTGTTTGTATATTTTACAAATTTTTTCCTGTAATTGATTTCTAGTCTCATAGCATTGTGTTCAGAAAAGATACCTGATACAATTTCAATTTTCTTAAATTTACCAAGGTGTGATTGGTGACCCAAGATATGATCTATCCTGGAGAATGTTCCATGAGCACTTGAAAAGAATGTGTATTCTGTTGTTTTTGGTTGGAATGTCACAGAAATATTAATTAAGTCCATCTTGTTTAATGTAGCATTTAAATCTTCTGTTTGCTTATTTATTTTCATTTTGCATGATCTGTCTAGTTGTGGAAGTGGGGTGGTAAAGTTCCCTACTACGATTTTGATACTGTCAATTTCCCCTTTTATGGCTGTTAGTATTTCCCTTATGTATTGAGGTACTCCTATGCTGGGTGTATAAATATTTACAATTATTATATCTTCTTCTTGAATCAATCCTTTGATGATTATGTCGTGTCCTTCTTTGTCTCTTGTAATAGTCCTTGTTTTAAAGTCTATTTTGTCTGATATGAGAATTGCTACTCCAGCTTTCTTCTGATTTCCAACAGCATGGAATATCTTTTTCCATCCTCTCACTTTCAGTCTGTATGTGTGCTTAGGTCTGTAGTGGGTCTTTTGTAGACAGTATATATACAGGTCTTCTTTTTGTATCCATTCAGCCACTCTATGTCTTTTGGTTGGAGCTTTTAATCCATTTACATTTATGGTAATTATTGATATGTATATTCCTATTAACCATTTTCTTAATTGTTTTGAGTTTGTTATTGTAGGTCTTTTCCTTCTCTTGTGTTTCCTGCCTAGAGAAGTTCCTTTAGCATTTGTTGTAAAGCTGGTTTGATGGTGCCTAATTCTCTTAGCTTTTGCTTGTCTGTAAACGTTTTAATTTCTCCGTCAAATCTGAATGAGATCCTTGCTGGGTAATCTTGTTTGCAGGTTTTTCTCCTTCATCACTTTAAATATGTCCTGCCACTCCCTTCTGGCTTGCTGAGTTTCTGCCGAAAGATCAGCTGTTAACCTTATGGGGATTCCCTTGTATGCTATTTGTTGTTTTTCCCTTGCTGCTTTTAATATTTTTTCTTTGTACTTAATTTTTGATCATTTGATTAATATGTGTCTTGGCGTGTTTCTCCTTGGATCTATCCTGTATGGGAGGGACTCTCTGTGCTTCCTGTACTTGATTAACTATTTCCTTACCCATATTAGGGAAGTTTTCAACTATAATTTCTTCAAGTATTTTCCCAGTCCCTTTCTTTCTCTCTTCTTCTTCTGGGACCCCTATAATTCGAATGTTGGTGCATTTAATGTTGCCCCAGAGGTCTCTGAGACTGTCCTCAGTTCTTTTCATTCTTTTTCTTTATTCTGCTCTGCAGTAGTTATTTCCACTATTTTATCTTCCAGGTCACTTATCCATTGTCTGCCTCAGTTATTCTGCTATTGATCCCTTCTAGAAAATTTTTAATTTCATTTATTGTGTTGTTCATCATTGTTTTGTTTGCTCTTTAGTTCTTCTAGGTCCTTGTTAAACGTTTCCTATATTTTGTCTATTCTACTTCTAAGAGTGTGGATCATCTTTACTATCATTATTCTGAATTCTTTTTCAGGTACACTGCCTATTTCCTCTTCATTTATTAGGTCTGGTGGGTTTTTACCTTGCTCCTTCACCTGCTGTGTGTTTTTCTGTCTTCTCATTTTGCTTAACTTAGTGTGTTTGGGGTCTCCTTTTCGCAGGCTGCAGGTTCGTAGTTCCCGTTGTTTTTGGTGTCTGTCCCCAGTGGCTAAGGTTGGTTCAGTGGGTTGTGTAGGCTTCCCGGTGGAGAGGACTAGTGCTTGTGTTCTGGTGAATGAGGCTGGATCTTGTCTTTCTGGTGGGCAGGTCCACGTCTGGTGGTGTGTTTTGGGGTGTCTGTGGGCTTTTTATGATTTTAGGCAGCCTCTGTGCTAATGGATGGGGTTGTGTTCCTGTCTTGTTAGTTGTTTGGCATAGGGTGTCCAGCACTGTAGCTTGCTGGTCATTGAGTGGAGCTGGGTCTTGGCATCGAGATGGAGATCTCTGGGAGATTTTCACCGTTTGATATTACGTGGAGGTGGAAGGTCCCTCCTGGACCAGTGTCCTGAACTTGGCTCTCCCACCTCAGAGGCACAGCCCTGATGCCTGGTGAGGCCTCTTGTGAGGATTTTAAAGACCACAATTTGTTGCCCTCTAATTCTGGATTTCTGAATGCTTTCTGTTCTTTATTTTTTCTCTTTATGGTCACTGAGCATAGGGTCAATGATTAGGAGAAATGGTCTGGTGACATCCAAATTGTGCTGCTACAGTTTTAGTTTTCTATCCATTCTGTTTTCTTTTAGGAAGTCTGAGGTCTTCTGCCAGCGTTCAGTAGGTGTTCTGTAGGAGTTGCTCCACATGCAGCTGTATTTCTGATGTATTTGTGGGGAGGAAGGCAATCTCCATGTCTCACTCCTCCGCCATCTTGAAGGTCTCTTGTAAAGAATTCAGTTCAGAATAGGCATTGTAGGGTTAGGAGCATGTGATCTCCCTATTGATAGCTCTAACCAGTAATTGAAGCCTTCTTCATTCTGTACCATCTGTAGACTCCATGTGGTCCTCCAAACTCTGAAACTCCAAACTCCAGAGGCCCTCTTTTCGACATCACATTTCACTTTCTTAAATTGGATCCTTGAGTTTTGCTATTTCTGTTTTTTGAGGAGAGATTCTGATTTAGTTCTCAACCTATATATTATTTCTCACACTTTGTTTTGTTACTAAGTAGTATGAACATGTTTTTGCTTAAACTGATAAAAAGACAGATTTTCCTTAACTTATGTTGCCAAATTTTTAAAAGATCATTAATATCAGTATCGATGTGTCAGAAAATGGGTACTTTTTTTTTCTCTTCATATGGGAGTGATAAATTAACTATTTGGAAACAAGTGAGTGTAAATTTTGTAATATTCGTACCGTGAATAATAAAGGGAATTAAGAATGATAATGTAGGTGCATAATTATTGACCTGGAGGAATGTTCATAATATATGGAGAATGATAAAAACAATCCAAAAAATAAGGTAGCTTATGTCCCCTTTCAGCTAATATAAAGACAAAAGTGTCTCCTTTGTATCTGTTTAGTTAAGTCAGTCACAGCCTTTGCCTTCTATTTCACATTCTTCACTATTACCCAAAATTGTATAGCAGTTGTTTAAGTGTAGTTACAAATAAGAATTATTTTATAATTTTGAGATGTAAATTATAAATAAAAATACTTGAGGAAAGTAAATGCTAAAAGATACTATTGTTGAGTTCAATATAATATTTTATAAAATACTCAAATTATTAAAACTGTGCACAAGGTATTATCAATATTGTTGAAGTCTGGTAAGTAATAGCAAACCATAAACACTAAAAATTTTTAACTTGCCTAGTCTGACTATCGTTTTTTCTTATAACTGATGTCAATAATATGGGAATCACACATCATTATTTTTCATAATTTTATATACAAATGATTGCTGCTATTCATGGAGTGTTTACTCCATGACATTTGTTGCAACTGAAAACCAAAAAATATCCAGAATTTCTGTCTTAGAAAAAAAAGATACTTGGGTATTATTATCTAATAAAAGGAAGCAAACTAATTTATACAGTCCACATGAGTGGTAACTTGTCTTGATGGAAAGCACTAGACTTAGAATTAACTGTGCTCAATTTTTGTCTTTTTTCCCTTTTGTGACATCCTGGGAAAATTCCTGGACTTTGTACAAAATATATAAGTTCCAAAATGAGCATGGTATATTCATCTCTAGTCTTCTTATCTAAGGTTTCAATGACACTCTGATTCAAGAGGAAAATGATAGGCACCTTAAACTCATAATTGGATAGTTATATCTACCATGGATTCATTAGGTAATAAGATATCAGTGATTTTTTGTAAAATTTCAATTACTGTGTTGTCAAAAACTATAGAATAATGGTTAAGACTATGAGCTTTAGCATATGAAAGATCTGTTTAAAATTCTAAATCCACTGTTCCTTATGTGGCCAACTGTATTCATTAGACTGTAAGCCACAGGAAAGCAAGGACTATGTCTGCATTCTTTACCACTGATTACCAGGGACTAGTACCATGTTTAGATAGTTGGATGCTCAACAAAAGGAAAAATGAGGAATAAATGAATTTAACTCTCTAAATCAAATGTGGCTAATAATACCTACATCATAAGGTTGTTGTGAGAATGGGATTAGTTAATACATGGAAAGGTTTTAATACAGTTCTTGGCAAATATTATAATTAAATAAATAGGAAGTATCTGCATTATAAATATGCAACTCATGATAATCACTGCATTATCCAGAATTCTCAGACAAATCTAAGAAAGGACTCTTTGAAAAAGATGATGAGAATGCCTTACCCCTTACATATATCATGTAAATGTGTGGTCTCTAAATTATTGACATATTTTTCTTCTTTCATTTCTCAACATCAGGATCATAGAATTATGAGAATACACACCTTGGATTGCTAAATACCACTGCTTATTTCTGAGACTCTACCCTCATTTATGCAGTCCAACTGGAGTCTGACTTTTATATTTCCACATTTCATTTGGGTGATAACTGCATGAGTGCACACACACCTACTGTGTCTTTGCATTCTTGTCAATTGAGACTTTCCTCTGATGGCAAATTGCCGCCAGTTCTTTCTCTTCCTGAAAGGAAAAAACCGCACAACACAAAACCAAAAATGCTACCTACAGACGCTCATCATTATTTTCTTTCTTCCAGAGAACCAGCAAGTACAAAGAAAATCTCTTTACCCTCAACCTCAGCATCGACCTTAGATGATTACAGACATAATTTCTCTCTTCTCTAATTTGAAAAGGATCCAAATAAATGTTTTACATCAACAGATACCCAACCAAAATAACATTCCCTTTTAATTTTTATGAATATCATGGTAGGTATCAGTGTAATTGTAGCATCTTCCCAATGACAATGAAGTCAACTTGATAAAGAGATGTTGCTGTTACTGTTCTTTGTTCACTAGAAATGAGTACAGTATACTGATATGGTCTAACTTATATTTATATATAAATTAATTTGAATCATAGAATATTAGAAGGGAAGAGGACTACAGTCCAGCACCTTGTCTCGGACTGGGTTCCCCAGAAGAAGAAACCTAACTGAGGATTTGCAGCAAGTGACGTATTAAGGAAGCACCCTTAGCCAGATTGGTAAGAAAACAGAAGAAGCAGGACAGGGAAGAAGTCAAGAAAGGGTGTGATTTCAGGCAAAGTTCTAGCCTCAGCCTGATCATGAAGGGGAGCTCTGGAGGGTAAATAACACGTCAGAGTCTATTCCAACCAGCAACAGAGGGGCTAAGCCTTAGCACTCCTGCATGAGGCAGTCTTTGGCTAAGTGCTGCTGCAGTGGCACGTAAATTATGTACTTTTGGCTGCTTGCATTTTCCAGTGAATTGTGTCCTATTTTATGAAGAGCAGCAGAGATGCAAGTCATTAGAAGTTAAAGAACATGGACATTGGGGAAAGACCATACAGAAACAGTAAAAGGACCCAAGGGGTACATTGAGTGTCTATTACACGGGGTGAGGAAACCTGGGTTCTGAGATACTTATGTAAAATGGTCAAAGACACATAGCTAATTAGTGATGGAATCTGTCTCTTGATTTATTATCCAAGACATCTTGTGCTAGTTTAAGGCAAGTACCAGTATATCAACACTTGATAATTCCAATTAATTTAAATAAAGGAAGATTTGTTAGTTTATGACTTGTACTGCAACTCCCCCATATGGCAATGGCAGTTTTAAAATTATTGGTGTGGGCCCTTCTACTACCAAAGATATTTACAGTTGTAATTCCCTGTGACTTTTAAAAACTCAGTTGAGCAGACATTCAATATTTGTTTTAGGGGTTTTTCGGTACACGGGCCTCTCACTGTTGTGGCCTCTCCCGTCACGGAGCACAGGCTCCAGACGCGCAGGCCCAGCAGCCATGGCCCACGGGCCCAGCCACTCCGTGGCATGTGGGATATTCCTGGACCAGGGCACGAACCCACGTCCCCTGCATCGGCAGGCGGGCTCTCAACCACTGCGCCACCAGGGAAGCCCTAGGGGATAATTTTTTCATTAAAAAAAGCCTTCTAGAGAAAATGAAAAAAATTTTATGAATTATCTGACAAATCAGAAGATTTGCTGTTTGCCAAGTCCATAAACAAAACTTATAGATCTATTCCAACTTTAACACAATACATACAATTTCCCTAATATTCATATTTGTGTTAGCTCATTTTTACTCAATATCCCCCAAATATAAGTTTGTTGCACATATTTATGTCAGTTAAGACTGTTTTGAATGAAACTTGATGGGTCTTTAGCATCTGGGAAGGGAATTTGTATTAAAGTCTTCATATTTGGACTTACACTAGATATATTGAATGGACACCTGCCCAGTGTTTGTGGTTTGCAAAGGATAATAATAAAATTGGTAGTGATGCAATCATTGTTTCAACTTTCCTTAAAAATATTTTTATTAAAAATTTTATTAAAAATTTAAAAAACCTAAATTAAGCAATCAGGGAGAAAACAGGGAAGAGAATTACAGAGACATGTTAAAAGATTAAAAGATGCTTAAAAAGTTATTTCCTCACTTCATGCACAGATTTTCATTGCTTGTATCATCAAAGAAAAAGTAGACTGAAACCCTGATAAGCAACAAAATATTTCCTTTCTGTTTGTTTATGAAGACAATAGATAGTGAGAACCCCTCTGCTATGAGGACAGATCATATGACAGGATGGTTATCTCTTCACCAGGAGGGTGAAAGTTGGTTTGAAAATTGGAACATAAATTATTATAATAGCATAAAAGAACACAAGAAGTCTTCTCAAGTTTACATTGTTATGTTTTGCCTGTGACTTATGAAAGCAATTGAAATGAAATGTGAAAGCTATAAAGATTATGGTTAACATCTGGCATGGTACTTTTGCACAGTAGGCATTTAAACAAGTATACAAATCTGAAAATGTTTTCCTTTTAAAAATACAAATGCAAAGTCAATTCTTGATAATATATAAAAAATATTATTTTCAGATTGTTTTTCCAATGATGTTGTGCTTTGATTTTTCTGACTCTTACTTAGCTTGGTATTTTTCCCTCTTTCAAACTTCCTATCCAGCAGTGGACCTTAGAAACTCAAATACTTAATTAGCTATCTCTCATCCTAACTAGCCCATGAAAGATATCATCTAGGCAAACCTGTCTCCATTTTCATAAAAGAGTTATTTTGTTTCTGCTTTAATTTTGCATTGCTTTATTTCATATTTTATGGCTTAAAGCTCTTCAGCTAATAGATTATTTCAACTGCATATGTTTATTTTATACTTACATGTATACTGGGATTCATAAAGCTGATGGCTTTCAGAGACAATTTTCACATTACCTTAAAATCCTTCTGTGTTGTGACAATGATTGTAATTATCACTCAACACCAAATAAAATGGAATTCTTCTGCAGTTACATTCATCTTGAAATTCTAAGTCCCTTCTAACAACTGCTGAAGTCTGTCACAGCCCAGGAATTAACACAGAAGAATTTTTGCATGTATTCCCCAGAACAACTCCAACCTAACACTTTCATTTGGTGATAGAGAGTTCGCTTAGTTCTTACACTAATTAAGGAAGAATCCCAACAGCTCCGTGAGGAGGAGGTGTTGGCAAAGCACAAGGATATAGGGACTTTCACTCTCACATAATGAACTCAAAACCACAAACTTGGGAAATAAGAATATAAATACCAAGAAGAAACTTTGAAAGATTTTACATGTGTGACATGCTGTGGAGTAGACTATTATTCTATGATGGAACTACAGGAGCAGTGCCTGAGAAGAGAAGTAAATGAGAACTTAAAGAGCAGGAAAGAAGAAAGAACCAGCGTTGTTTTTTCATCTGCCTCCTTGCTGTGAATAACCTCCAATTGTTTCTTCGTGGAAAACCAAGTAAGGAAAGAATCTAATATTTGTTTGAACACATATTGTGTACTAAGACACAATATATATATTGTGTGTATATATATATATATATATATATATATATATATTTTATAGAGGGTCATTTTTATACAACTCTTTGAGATAAGTAATATAAACATTCAAATGAAGAAAAAGGTGAGTAACAGCTATTTAGTGCCTGAACTAGGATTTATTTCAAGTCAGGGCAGGTGCCATCAGGTCAGACTGCCTCTCAATGATGGAATAAGCCATTGTTATAACCTAGTGATATTCAAAAGTCACAGAGTGAGGACTTCTAGTTTTCAATCTGACATGTAAAGAAGTTGGAAGTCATTATTCGATTCCCCATAACAAGGGGAAAAAACCCCAAATGAACTAAATATCAACTACTCTTCTTAGATCCATTAAAGCATTATGGTTACAGGGCACACTGCTGCCCCCAAAACTGGAGAGACAGGAGATACAGAGCAACACAGTTTACCAGGAATAGAAGCCCAAGAGCAAAGTCCTGCCACTGGAACCAGTACCAGTAGGGATACTTTAACTATAATTACATTGACTGAAGGTTCAGTGTGGACTAGCTTGAGAGTTAAAAATGTGGGGTTCAGTCTTGGGGGACACCACATTTTTGTAAGTTTTACCTCCAAGAGCTCCATAAGGTTCTCATTATGAAGACAGGAGAAAAATCCCATTGCTCTTCTGGCAGGGAGAGAAGAAAAATAACCATTTTGAAATATTCTCAGAGTTTTATGTTATCTTTAACAAGGCCTGTCCTCAAGAAAAACTACATTACCAAGACCAACACACTTGGGTTTTACCAAAGCCTAGCTGACATGGAAGAAGTGAAATACCCAACTCAATCCCCTTTCAGCCTTCCTGTTTCACCTATGGGCAGAGGGTACTGAGAAGCACTTGTGAAGGTCATAGCCCAGAGATATCCCTGACTAAAAGACTGAGATTTAATCATGGGGTTATAGAATAGTTCCCCTCCCCCCATACCTAACCATAAGCTCCTTTATAGTAAAAGAAAGTGACAGCTGAAAAACCACAATCCTCAGACCCTATTTAATAAAGAGGCTCTAGGGAAACTTAAAGACAACAGAGGAGATAAAAACAAGAACACTAAGGACATTTTATTCTCTGACACCCAGCTATAGTAAACAGTAAACACAGTCTAATTTCTAGCCAGATAAACATAAAATCTCACATTAAAGGACTATTTTCCCCAGTTCCTTTCATCTGGTACATCATGAATAACTTTCAAAAAATTACAAGGCATGCCAAAAGGCAAAAAATAGTCTGAAGAGATATTGCATGCATCAGGTCCAAGATATGGTTGAGAATTTGGAATTATCAGAATTTGAATTTTTGTAAATTATGATTAAATTCTAAGGATTTCATGAAAAATAAATGTATAACATACAATGTAAGCAGAGGGATGGACACTCTAAAGAGAATCAAAACAAAATCTTAGGAAAAAAAAGTAATAGAAATGAAGAATGTTTTGATGGGTTTATCAGTAGAGTGGACATAGCTAAGGAAAGAATCAGTGACCTGAAGAGACATTAATAGAAACTTTCCAAACTAAAAAGCAAAAAGAAATGGAAATTTTTTAAAAACTGGAAAAAAAAAACCCAACAAAAACTGGAACAAAATATATAAGATCTGTGGTACCATTACCAAAGCTGTATTGAACATGAAATGGATATACCAGAAGGAGAAGAAATAGAAAAAGAAACAGAAGAAATATTGTACTATTGGCTGAGTAGTTCTAAAATTATTGACAGACACAAAACTACAGATCCAGGATACTCAAAAAATTCCAAGCTAGATAAATAAAAACAAAATTTACACTTACACATATTATATTCAAACTTCAGAAAATCAAAGAGAAAAAGAGAAAAACTTGAAAAGAAGACAGCTTTTTTTTGGGGGGGGTGCACCTTACCTATACAGGAACAGAATAAGAGCCATACCAGACTTTTTTAAGGTACCATGGAAGCAAGAGGAGAGTAGGGTGAGATATTTAAAGTTCTAAAAGATTAAAAAACAAAAAAATTAGAATTACATATCCAGCAAAATCATCCTTCAAAAGTGTAGGAGAAATACTTTGTCAGACAAACAAAAATTAAGGAAATCTGTTACCAGTAGACCTGACTTGTAAGAAATGATAAAAGAAGTTCTTCAGAGAGAAGGAGAATTTTATAGATCAGACCTACATTAAGAAAAGAAGAGCATTAGAGAAGGAATAAGTATATAATAAAATACTTTATGTTTTGTATTCTTAATTGATATAATAGGTAACTGTTTGTTTGAAAGAATAATAGCAAAAATGTACCAGGTGATTATAGCTTATGGATAAGTGAAATGAAAGACAGCAATGTGATGAAGGATGAGAAGGAGGAAGTGGGAATACTCTGTAACAAGGTATACACACTATCACTGAAGCAGTATAGTATCATCTGAAAGTATAAACAGGTTAGCTGTAAAAGTATGTTCCAACTTCAGGCAACCATTAAAAAATTAAAAGTCAGAGTAAGTGTTAAAGAGTCTGCTTCTTTGTCCCTCCATCAACATTGTCTAACTCACTTTTCTGTGTCCAGACTTAGTGACCAGGTCTCCCAGATTTGGCTCCAGCTTCTTGGTGGGAAAGACATATATTGCAATTTTCAATGACTTGAAAAAAACTGAAAAGAAATCTGAATTCTGAAATTTCAAAAATGAAATACACTCTTTACTTAAGCTTAATCACAGTGGAAAACAAAAAGGATTTAAAAAAAAAAACAGCATATGAGATCATGTATCACAAACAGTGTTCAAAAAAATCCTCTGCTTAGAACAGACTATTCTGAAATGTGAATATGCAACCTAGAGGTTTTTGATCACAGATGAAGCATGCTGATATCAAAAGTCCATGCCTGTCTGCCATTTTCAATAGTAATAGCTACAAAACAATCAGCGAGATTAAAGGAATGGCTACCTCAGCTGATGAAGAAATAAGCACGTTTTTACATGAAGTTTCCTTGTCTTTTTATGCTCATTCTTTTATCATTTAAGTCATACCCATGAGCTTCAAAGCAAATTTATGAAAAACTAAACAGAAAATGCAAACTGTAAATTGGTTAAAAGCAGCAACAATAGCAACAAAAAAATCTACCCATTTCAGAGGAACGTGGCTACAAAATGCAGAAAAAAAAAGTTATGCACTTCAAGAAAATATATGATTATGATTTATTTCTCTTTCTAGCCAAACCAAATAAGAGTTGGACAGATTCACACACATTAGGCTACTGGTATTGAAATGAATATTTCAATAATCACTTCCTCCAATCCCTAATCAGAAATCCAATTGTTCATTCAGAAAAAGATCCTGGCTTAAATTTTTTTTTTTTTTTTTTTTTTTTTTTTTTTTTGCTGTACGCGGGCCTCTCACTGTTGTGGCCTCTCCCGTTGCAGAGCACAGGCCCCGGACGCACAGACTCAGCGGCCATGGCTCACGGGCCTAGCTGCTCCACAGCATGTGGGATCTTCCCGGACTGGGGCACGAACCCGTGTCCCCTGCATCAGCAGCAGACTCTCAACCACCGCACCACCAGGGAAGCCCTGGCTTAAAATTTTTTAATCTCTGCAAAACGGTTTTATACCCACATTGTTTTCTTTAATAGCTCCATCCTCTTACCTCTTAACTGCTAAAGTTTTATGTGTATTTATGTAAGGCATGGAGTGCATTATGCATTACGCATCCTGCTGTTAGTTTCAGGGCAACAGGGCAGTGCTCCATGAACACAAGGGCATCTCTTGAAAGTTTATGGATGATTGTGCATCTTTCCTGAAAATTAGTAATGATTTTTCAAGTTAAAGGAAAAAAAAAAAGATCCTGATGTGAGGAGAGAAAACATTATGAAAGAGAGACAAAAGTAAAAATGTTTTCCTAGGCCTTCTGTTCCAAAATACATCACCAATGGAGAAAAGACAGCTTCTTCAATAATGGTGCTGGGAAAACTGGACAGCTACATGTAAAAGAATGAAATTAAAACACTCCCAAACACCATACACAAAAGTAAACTCAAAATGAATTAAAGACCTAAATGTAAGGCCAGACACTATAAAACTCTTAGAGGAAAACATAGGCAGAACACTCTATGACATAAATCACAGCAAGATCCTTTTTGACCCACCTCCTAGAGAAATGGAAATAAAAACAAAAATAAACAAATGGGACCTAATGAAATTTAAAAGCTTTTGCACAGCAAAGGAAGCCATAAACAAGATGAAAAGACAACCCTCAGGATGGGAGAAAATATTTGCAAATGAAGCAACTGACAAAGGATGAACCTCCAAAATTTATAAGCAGCTCATGCAACTCAATATCAAAAAAACAAACAAGCCAATCCAAAAATGGGCAGAAGACCTAAATAGACATTTCTCCAAAGAAGATATACAGATTTCCAACAAACACATGAAAGGATGCTCAACATCACTAATCATTAGAGAAATGAAACTCAAAACTACAATGAGGTATCACCTCACACCGGTCAGAATGGCCATTATCAAAAAATCTACAAACAATAAATGCTGGAGAGTGTGTGGAGAAAAGGGAACCCTCTTGCACTGTTGGTGGGAATGTAAGTTGATACAGCCACTATGGAGAACAGTATGGAGGTTCCTTAAAAAACTAGAAGTAGAACTACCATATGACCCAGCAATCCCACTACTGGGCATATATCCTGAGAAAACCATAATTCAAAAAGATATGTGTACCACAATGTTCATTGCAGCTCTATTTACAATATCCAGGACATGGAAGCCACCTAAGTGTCCATCGACAGATGAATGGATAAAGAAGATGTGGCACATATGTACAATGGAATATTACTCAGCCATAAAAAGAAACAAAATTGAATTATTTGTAGTGAGGTGGATGGACCTAGAGTCTGTCACACAGAGTGAAGTAAGTCAGAAAGATGAAAATAAATACCCTATGCTAACACACATATATGGAATTTAAAAAAAAAAATGGTGAAGAACCTAGGGGCAGGACAGGAATAAAGATGCAGATGTAGAGAATGGACTCGTCCCAGGGTAAGCTGGGACGAAGTGAGAGAGTGGCATGGACAGATATACACTACCAAATATAAAATAGCTAGTGGGAAGCAGCTGCATAGCACAGGGAGATCAGCTCGGTGCTTTGTGACCACCTAGAGAGGTGGGATAGGGAGGGTAGGAGGGAGACGCAAGAGGGAGGACATATAGCTGATTCACTTTGTTACAAAGCAGAAACTAACACACCATTGTAAGGCAATTATACTCCAATAAAGATGTTAAAAAACAAAACAAAATACATCACCATTTAGTTTATCTTGAACTTCAGATTTTATTGCAGTCAGGTTCCAATATCATTTCTCTGGGCCCACCTAGTAAACTTCAGATGGCCCACCATTGCTAATATCTGCTCTGGTGTCAGCTACTATACCTCTTCTGCTAAAGCCTCTTAATCTGGTTGCCCTGCTTCTCTCCTACCTCATAGTCTGTCACAGCTGACAGAGCAATTCTTGTTAATATGCAAGTCAGACCTCTGACAGGGCCCTCCACAGCTCCGTGTCTTAGCATCCAACAACCTTCTAAAAGCCTACAAGTCCTTCCAGGATCCTCACCCTCCTCCCCACCCCTTTCCTCTTCCTCTTGCTTCTCCTCACTCACTCTGCTCCAGCGCTCTAGGCTTTGCTGTTTGCAGAGCACCCTGGGCACATTTCTGTCTCAGGGCCTTTGCACTGGTTGTTCCTTCTGCCAGGGAAGCTCTTTACCCATATATTCTATGTGGCAAATTTCCCCCCCCCCACCCTTTTTTGGTATTTGCTCCTGTGAAACCCAATTTGAATACTTTATTTAAAGTAACCACTCTACCTCCACATTTATGCTTTTAATCCCCCACACTCTGATCTTATTTTCTTTGCATATTTATTTTATTTGTCTGTTTCCTATTAATCTGTGTCTCCCAGCTATAATGTAAGATCCACAAGGGCAGTCATCTTGGGATTCTGTTAGCTGATATCCCCAGTACCTAGAACACTGCCAGGAACACATTGGGTGCATAAAGAACTTGTCAGATCAAAATGCTGATCCTCAACACCTTCCCCACCACCTACACCTAGCACCACTCTTCCTGTACATTCAATCTTTTGCCAAACACACAGTCTCACAGATGATGAAAAAAAGTCTTTTTAATCCTTATTGCATGCCAAATTTCAGAAAAATTGCAACTATTTGGATGATGACCATAATAACAAATAATGCAAGCAATGTATTTAATTCTTTTTTCAAATGAGCAACAGAGCATAACAGAAAATACTCACAATTTATATTTCTACCCATTCCATTTCTTCTGATAAGAACCGGAGATCAACAACACTTTAAAATAGTAGAATCCATCATTAACTGAGGCCAAGAAACTACGTCTTTGAAGAACATGAATCAAATAGAATGGTGCTGGCACATTTTGTTCTACCATATATTTAAGCTTTCTGTTAATACTAATAATACCTGACATTTCTTTGATTCTGAAAGAACTGTGGCATTGAGCCATCTTGTCTTGCACAAGGCAAAAGTTTCTTTTTGCTGTCATCAATTATCAGAGACCTGTCAGTTTGGGAACACTGGAAGACAGACATGCAACCTTTTGCTTCTTCTGGGTATGTCAGTTTTATTTCCATATATTATGATTTTCTAGTTTTCATTTGTATACATATTGGAGATGTTGTGGTTGATGTGATGTGCAGAATACCAAATTCTAACTGATTACTCACTTGGGAACCTAAAAGCATTGATATAAATAACAGTGGGACTTTCCGGAATCATTCTTGAATCTCTTGGTAATGTGTTGCTTGGTCCATCCACCTTCCACGTCTCATGTATTTGAGATAGCGATTCACATTAAGAAATATAAATTGCAGTTTCGCTCAGCCTATAAATTCTAGATTTTCCTCCCCAACAAAAAGCACACTGTCTATATATACTCTTTAGAAAGCAGGAAGTCATTCTTAGTCTACTTCTGACTGGCACTAGATTTGCAGCAGACAAATCACTTGGTAAACCTCCTCTAGCAAATAATACGGCATTGTTGGGGAGTGAATGAGTTTGTCATGTATCCTTTTAGTTGTCAACTTTGGCATAATCATATCTTACACACTTTATTCTGTTCCAAACATTTTTCCACATATTATCTTTTTGTAGCTGTATAAGCCCTGGAAAAAGATAGGATGTTTCTTATTCCCCAAATGTTACATGAAAAGAAACTAAGACCCAAAAAGGTCAAATGACTTCCCTCAGGTCAAACATTGAGGGAATTTTGCATTGCATGTTAGGAAAACATCCCTGATGCCCTGATCCCTTTCAGTCTTATTTTTAAAATATTACTCTATATGTTAACCAGTATACATGTAGAGTCATTTATACGATAAAACATGAACTCACTAAGAAATCTGAAGTGTCCTCTATGCTTCCATCTGCCTTTTTTTAATCTCATCTCTTACACATCTCCACTGATACTTCCGGTTATCTCCAAAAAGGTTTTCATGTGTATCCACAAACAAGCCTGTATCCACTCATGATATGGATTTTCTGCTAGTCTGTACTGGGTGCCCCATGCCCACAGAGCAGGGTGCCACCCCCATGTGTGCTCAGCTAATGTTTCTCTAGGTGACAATTGTCCTCCCAAGCCTGCTATCTCCCAAAGGCAGGCTGATATCCTGCTGCTTCCCTTTGGTCCTCATAAGACATTTTCTGCAGAAATGGGAATAATGGCCCCTTCTTCATGGGGGCTCTGACCTAATCCATATCAGATTGGGAACCGAAGCCTCCTTATTTGTTTTCTCTTCTCAGTCTCCCTTTTCTCTTACTCTAAACATATGAAAAGATGCTCAACATTACTAATCATTAGGAAGATGCAAAGCAAAACCACAATGAGATATCACCTCACATACTGGCATGGCTATTATGAAAACAAAAGGTACTGGTCAGAATGTGAAGAAATTGAACCCCCATGGATCGCTGGTGGGAATCTAAAACGGTGTAGCCACTGCGGGGAAAAAAGTTGTTCCTCAAAAACTATACATGGAATTATCATTTGATAGAGCAATTCCACTTCTGAGTACAAATAAAAACAGAATTGAAAGCAGGAACTTGAACAGATATCTGTATGTCAACACTAGCATTATTCACAAAAGCCAAAAGTAGAAACAACCTTAAAGTCTATCAGTGAATGAACAGATAAACAAAATGTGGTATATCCATACAATGGAATATTTTTTAACCTTAAAAAATCATGAAATTCTGATCTGTGCTACAACATGGAAGAATCTTAAAGACATTATGCTAATTGAAATAAGCCAAACACAAAAAGACAAATAGCATCTGATTCCACTTGTATGAGGTACCTAGAGCTGTAGAATTCAGAGAGACAGAAAGTAGAATAGTGGTTACCAGGGGTGGTGGGAGTGGGGTGGTAAATGGGGAGTTGTAGTGTTTAACGGGTACAGAATTTGCGTTCTTGAAGATGAAAAAAGTTCTGGTCAACATGGTAGATTTTATGTTATGTGTATTTTACCAAAATTAAAAACTTAAAAAAAAGAGCACATGTCTGATTGTCATCCATTGTATACTGCACTTTAGTTTCCATTTGTTCAAAATTCTTTAACAGGGCCCACAAAGTCCTAAACCATCAAGCCCGTCTCATCCTGTGCCCATTTAAGCTTACCTCAGTGCCCCAGTCAAAGGGATCCTGTGCAGTTACCAGAACATACCTTAGGTTTTCCATGGCCTTTCTATATGTTCTACCTTCTAGGTGAACTATTCAACACCATTTAACTTTTGTAATTTTACTAGACAAACAATACACACAAATGTTTTGTGCTTTGAAAATGTATAAAATCAACGTGATATTAATAAATACGTATTTGCAACTTGTTTTTCACACTCTACCTTAATGTTTTTTACCTTTATCCATGGTAAAGACACTTTATTCATTTTAATTACTAAATAGCATGTGATTGCAGTACTACACTAGAGTTAATTTGTCTCTCTCCATACTGAGGGAGATTCATTTCTTTTTCCTTCAATAACTTATTCCTGTTTCCAGTTGAATTTCTGAAAGAGTTTCTTTAGAGTACTATAGGTAGAAACAAAATTGATGGATATTAGAATATGAAATATGAGCATCTTCATTATTTTACCAAATTGAATTTTATGGTAGTTACCATTTACAATCTCTTAAGGAACACGTAAAAATGTTTATTTTCCTGCATCTTTACCAGCAACTAGCATTATAGATTTTAAAAACAGTTTTTCCATTCTAAAAGATGAGAAATTATATATTATTGTTGTTTCAATTTACATTTCACTGATTAACAGTGCCAGTGAGGTGAGGATATTTTAATATGTGTATTTGCCTTTTGGACTCTTCTTATGTAAATGGATTGTTCAAAACCTCGCTCCACGTTACATTTGTGTCATTTGTCCTTATTGAGTTTTAGGAGTTCTTTGTATATTCTGATTAAAAGTTTTTTCTTGCTTACATGTGTAAATATCTTGGTAAGTCTGTCACTTGTATTTCTACTGTGTTTACAATACTTTTTCCTGTAAATAGTTTTAAAAGTTTAATCTAACCACATTTGTACATATTTGTACATATCTACAGTTTGTGTTTATTGGGTCTTATTTAATAAATCTTTCTCTGTGCTAAGTTCATAATGATTTTTTCCTATATTTCTGTAAGAATGTGTAAAATTTGATTATTTTGTACAGAGTGAGGTAGGGATCTATTTTTTTTTTTCAATATGAGTATCCAGTTGTCACGATACTATTTTTAAGTGGCCCATAAGTATCCTCTAGTGTGATAAGCTTTGTCCTTAATTAATTGGTTCCCAAATATATGTGGGTTCCCTATTGCATTTCTTTGGTCTGTTTATCTAGTGCTACAACATATCATAGTGTTTTCAATTACTTTTTACTTTAATTAAATCTTGATGTACTGTAAAGAGAATCCTTGCTTGTATTTTTTCTTCATTGCCTTGATATTCTTATCCTTTACTTTTCAATGACTATTAAAATGTATTTCTAATTCTCTGGTATATTCTATTGGTTACAGTAGTTTATTGGATCTATGATCCATTGTACAATTTTATTACTTGTGAATAATGACAATTTGGACTCTTCCTTTTTAATCTCTATACATATATATATATATATATATATATTTTTTTTTTTTTTTTTTTCTTATTTCACTTCACTTGCTCAGCCCTCCAGCAAAATGATGACTAGGAATGAAGAAATTTCTTGCCCCTGACTTTGAAGGAATCTGTCTAATATTACACCATCAAGTAAAGTATCTTTTATGTGTTTAATTAGATATCTATTACCAATTCAAAGAAATTTTGTTCTAGCACTATGTTTATTATACTTTATGTCACTGATACTAAATTTTCCACTATTTTATTTAGGTTTATTGCATCCACATTTATACATGAAACTGGTACATAATTTTGGTTACTTGTATTGCCCTTGTCTGGTTTTGAATCAGAATTATATAAACATTACAAAATGAGTTGCTGAGCATTCTAATGTAGAAGCTGGATTATCTATTTCCTTATTTCCTAAAGATTTCATAGAGGGCTTCCCTGGTGGTGCAGTGGTTAACAGTCCGCCTGCCAATGCAGGGGACATGGGTTCAAGCACTGGTCAGGGAAGATCCCACATGCCACAGAGCAACTAAGCCCATGTGCCACAACTACTGAGCCTACGCTCTAGAGGCCACGTGCCACAACTACTTAAGCCTGCGCACCTAGAGCCCGTGCTCCACAAGAGAAACCACCACAATAAGAAGCTCACGCACCGCAACGAAGAGTAGCCCCTGCTCGCCACAACTAGAGAAAGTCCATGCGCAGCAACAAAGACCCAATGCAGCCAAAAATAAAATTAATTAATTAATTAATTTAAAAAATGATTTCATAGAACTTCCTGAGCTGATAGGTATTTGTGATAGTAGAGGTGTGGGGAAACTGTGAACTACTTACTCTATTTCTTTGATGGTTTTAGACTCTTCTAGTTTTTTGTTGCTTTTTAAAAAAAAATTTTGTTGGAGTACAGTTGATTTACAATGTTGTGTTAGTTTCGGGTGTATGTTACTTGTTAAAGCACTGTTTCTGTTAAATTTTGAGTTGATACAAAATATATTCTTTCTTTTTTGTTACTACTTTATTTTTTTTAAATTGGGGTATAGTTGCTTTACAATGTTGTGTTAGTTTCTGCTGTACAGCAAAGTGAATCAGCTATATGTATACGTATACCTCCTCTTTTTTTTTAGATATCCTTCCCAATTAGGTCAACAGAGAGCATTGAGTAGAGTTCCCTGTGCTATACAGCAGGTTTTCATTAGTTATTTATTTTATATATAGTAGTGTATATATGTCAATCCCAATCTCTCAACTCATCCCACCCCCCATTTCCCTCCTTGGTGTCCAGACGTTTGTTCTCTATGTCTGCGTCTGTATATTCATAACGTGCATAGGTAGGAGGCATTTCCTGTCTTGTAGCAGCCTTTGGTACCTTTGATCAGTCCCTCCCCAGGCTTCCAGGCCCCTCTCTGCTGTTTTCCCTCTAGCTCTCTGGCTGCCGTGTGCAATCTCTATTCATGTTCCTCCTTATCTACCTGACTTCTTCGTGTGGAGTCCCCCCCGCCCCCGCCCCAGTGATCATCCCTTGCATCTTTTCAGTCCACATGCATTTCCAGTGATTTCTTCTGGCCTCATGCTTTTATATCCCCAGCTTAGACCTTTTTCCTGAAGTTCAGACCCATGTATCCAACTGGCTGCTTTGTATCTTTGCCTAGATGTTCAATAAGCATCTCAAAGTTTAAATATACAGCTTGTGCCCTGATTTTACCCACCTAACTATTCTTCTTGCAGTTTACTCTCTCAGTTAATAGCAACTCCAACTTGATTGCAGCCCTGGGGGAGACCTTGAGCCAGAGAATCCAGCTAAACCCTACCTACATTCCAGAATTACAGAAACTGTGAGGTGATTACTGTTTGTTTTTCTGAGTTACTGTGTTTTGGGATATTTTATGCAGCAATAGATAATGAATACAAGGTATATTTAATCCTTTTTTTTTTCCCTGTTCTTTAAACGAATTTGTAAAAGATTGATGGTTTTTCTTCCTTACCTGTTTGGTAGAATTTACATGTAGAGCCATCTATCCTAGAGCTTTCTTTGTGGGAAGGTCTGCAATTAGTTTTTCAGATTTGTTTAGTAGTCACATTAACTATTTCTCCTAGTGACAGGTTTAGTGAGTTTTATTTTGCCATATGTGTCACAAGCTTAGAAATCGTACCTCTAAGGATGAATGTAAAAAATAAAGTACTAATTGAAAAGCTGACGATGGTAAATAATTTTGGCTGTCGTAAGGACACTGTCTCATAAATGGAAGAAGGTCAAGTTTGGTGCAGATCATGGCTCTCTAAACTTTCTTAAGCATCAAGTCTTTTTTTCCTCACCACAACTCAGTTATAACTATATACAGCTGTACTAGTCAGGGTTTTCCAGAACTTGAAGCAATAGTATGTATATATATGTGTGTGTGTGTGTGTGTGTAT